>NW_028274818.1:22278041-22429333 GCF_037043125.1 Eumetopias jubatus | reverse complement strand
TTTTTAATTGTTATATTTTAGTTATCTGTATAAATAATACCCCATAGCATTGTGTTAAAGTGCATTACTATATTTAGTCAATTTATTTTTTAAATAAAACAAGGCAATTTGGTGATTGAACTTTAGCTTATCCATCCATACATTCAATAAATGTCTAGAAATATTTTTATCCTTAATTTTCCATAGCATTTTTCTCAGATTATAAATTTAGGTTATAATATTGTAATTATAAATGATGCAGTGTCAAGATGAAAATGGAGGACATGTGACTCAATATCATATAAAACATGTGAATTCCTTCTACAATGTCCCCCCAAAAAATCCCCAAAAAACCAACCAACCAACCAAAAAAAGAAACTTCCATTGATCTCAACTCTGTCTCCATGAAAATTTGTTCTCATTGAATCAAATACTGGGCAATATAGGGGAATACAGGATAAACCAAGTTCCTTTGAATAGATTTTTAAAAACATTAATTATAGCAAAATATACACAAGCTTTCATGTATTGATTTCAAAGACAGTCCCTTTTATGGTGAGTATATTTATGTAAAATGATTTCTTTTAAACTACATATATTGCAACATTTCGATTATATATGACAAAATACATTCTACATTTGCCAATTGCAAACAATTCTTGAGTTACAGTGATCAAAGCCAAGTGGGATTTAACACAAGATATTTATAAGGAGAGAAAAGAATGGTTCTTCATGACTAGGAACAATCATAATTTTATCTTACTCTTAAATTTCTAGGTATGGTTTTTAAGTTGCTTTGTGCTTAGTCTGCTTATGGGTTTCTAAGTTACCTGCTCCCTTCTTTTCTGTAATGCACTGTAGATAATACCTGTGTGTCAGAGATTTCAAAAGTTGTACTAGTATCTCAAGTTTCCAGTTCTGTTCACCTGTTGCTCCATCCCATCACTTCCTTGCCCCCCACCCCAAATTTTCCTTAATACTTTCCCATTAACCTTATCACTCATACTGGCAGTCTCAGATAAATGATGCAAATTCCAATTTATATTACTGAAGCATGCTCAGTTTTTTTTTTCTGCATACATTTTAAAAATTAAATTCCTGATCATGATTATACAAAATCTGAACTCCTTCAACAATGTACTCTCTGATTTCTTTTCTTTTCCCTGTCAGCAAAAGGTATTTCACACCTACTATGAAAATAATCTAAAAATTTAAAATAATAAAAATAATGATAATAATGGGAGCCACATAGCCCACTGGCACTTTTATCCATTGTCACCAAGAAAATATTTTGCTCTTGTAACATCTATGGAATTGAAATAAATTGCTTCCAAGTCTCAGATTACTCAGCTGAAACTTTAAAATTCTAACAAAGGATCATAGTATTTGCTTCAGAACCACATATTTTTTACTCAAATCAGCATATAATTCTGGATTGTTTCTCACATATATTTATATAGACAAGTGAAATAGCTACGCTGTTAAAGAGGAATTACTGAAATTCCAAAAGGAACATTACAAATTTTTTTCTTTTTAAAAAGTGCTCCCATTTTTGTTCCAAACATTCTGGATTTAATTTCATAGGCTTAAATCAATTCCACAAAAACAAGAAAAAGAAAAATCAGAAGCAGACACATGTAGTTCTGGGTCAGGCCAAATTGGAAGAGCTTGACACATCGAATAGAAGAATATATGAGTCATTGGAAGCCTACAAGGTTAATTAAGGAAAAAGGTTGAGAGACACACAATAATGTGAATTCAAAAGATAATTCTAAACAAATGATCAGGCAAAGAAAATGGAGAGCCAAGGGAAAGATCGAGGCCTTCAAACAGATGGGATCAGGAGTAGTTAAAGAAATTCAGAGAACTGCTGGTTTTCATCTTCTCAGTTACCAGTGAGGCAAAAACATCCACATGTGTGTAAAGTGCCTGAAAGAAGATGAAGGGTTTGTGGGGAGTTAAAAGAAACTAATTGGTACTGTAGAAAATGTGAAAAGAAGCCCATTAGGAATAAATAAAAAGATTGCAGAGTAGGGTTGAATACTTAGCCAGGGTTAGAAATCATAAATTTTGAGGAAGCAATTAATACTCTTACATGATTTCTCTCTTAAGGCCTTGACTGTCCAGGGTCAGGGACATAAGCTGGTCAAAGGACATTCAGTGGGAATGAGGGAATCCAAGAGAGGAAGCATGAGAGGTTGTTATAAGGTAGGTTGTTTTTAGTGTCTTAGGTCATTCTTCAGGTGACTTAGAGGGTCTTTAGACTAGTACTAATAACCGTATTTTTTCAGAGTGTCCACTATAAGCGAAGCTTGCATTCCACAGTTCACATTATCTAAGGAGTCCTTGGAGGGGTTAACACCCTTTCTTAGACATGGCTACCCTGAGTTTGGGAAGGTTAATCTGCATTCCAATGGGAAACAGTGACTGAGTGGCACATCCTGATTCAAACACAAACTTACTTAATGCCACAGCCCATGATTAAACAATTAATGTTCTCTGGCTCTTCTTGAAACTTTGTAGGTTGACAATTTCAAGACCTGGCTTTAAAAGCAAGCCCATACGATGAATTGAGAGGATACCTCTGTACAGGTGTGTTGTTTGTGAAAATTCAGCTAGCTAGTTATATAATTCTGATAGGTGGACGTGTCCAAATGTATTTTATACTTTAATGCAAAGCAGTAAAAGAGGAGAAAGCTGAGGTTGACTGGATTCTCCTAAGAGGTTCTGAAAGAAACTGGAAGTTCCTTTTTAGCACCTGATGAAGCACATAACAATTTTTGCATGTATAATTAATGTCTTCTCCACGATTCCACTTCTATTAGATGTATTATTTTGGGTGACATGGTTTACCTCTGTTCTCTCATATTATCTCATCTGTAAATGAGGAGTTTAGAATTATTGAGTTTTAATGAATCTTTGAGCTGTATAATGCTATGTATCTTTTTTTTTCTCCCTCAATTTTGATTTTGAGTTTGCAAAGTTTGGACGAGAATACTTGAGCTCTCATGAAATGTACAAGAATGTTTCAAGTTTTATTATATGCATGAATCCAGGAAATGTGTAATCATTCCATCATATCTATTAGCAAATTGTCACCCAAGCCTTCTAAAAATAGAATTTACATTTAAGAGAAGCTTGAGTCAAGACATCATAATTATACATTTAAGTTCAACTGAAACAATAAGAGAACTGTCAAATAAACAAAAAAACAGAAAGAACATTAATCTGGGCTTAGTAAGGAGTGACTTTATTCAAAAGGATGACTGCAATGTGGAGGAAGGAGCAAGTAGAAGGGGAGGGCTATTAGGGAGAAGTCTCTGATCATAAAATCCTCAAGGGCCTCAAGGGTCATGAAAAATGAGATTTTCTTCTAGAGAGGAGTAAACAAGGCTAAAAATAACTGTGTGTGGAGGAGTGGGATGAAAAAATGGTGTGATCAGATAGAGCTGAGAATACTGTACCCCAAAGCCAGCCTATTTTCCAGGAAGGCCTGTTGAACAAAGGTTGTCTGCTGGTTCTGAATGAGGGTGAGCCAGGGGGTTCCTGAGTCTGGGGAGGAGGTGAGTATCTTTAAACAAAGTTTGATTAAAGAGGATTTTGTTCCAGCTGATCAATGGGAACTAGCAGTTCAGCTTACCATTTATGAAGCAGAGAATGGGAATTTGAAGAATCTGTGTTTGGCTCTCTCATAGGTATACAAAGGAGAGTCTTATCTAAGACATATGGGGAAGAGTGGTTCTTTGTAATGAGTGATTTTCCAGAGCACAAGTGTTGGGGGATTTCTTAGTCTTGGCTGTTTTTCAGGATCAGAGCATTCAGGTAAAGTCACTATTTTAGACCTATATAATAATTGGTACAAAGGCAAAGTCTTTTTGGAGGAATATAATGACAATATGTAGGGATATTATAAAATATACATTTTATCATTGAATCCTTATGTTGTACTGACTCTGAACAGGAAATATGGATTCAGCATCTTTTACATAATAACTACAGTGATAGGAAAGGAAGAAATGTCTTAGTGTGTTTAAGTAGAAGCTGATATATGTACTAGGATCTTACAGTAAATATAAAATAAACTCCACACTCAGCAGAGAAATGCAATACAATCAGAATCCATTTTTTGTTTATGTGAAGAATAAACTGTATTGAAAAATAAGTTTTAAAAATCAGCACACAATCGAAAATGAAATTTCTACTTCTAATTTAAAGTAGTAAGGTGAAAGTAATCCATAACTGATTTTACACATACTCTTTTAAGAGAGGTATTTAATTTTTTAATTAATTGTTCAAATAATTGTTGTAAAATGTCTGCCAACATACCATCTATTTGCACTTACTTCCCAAAAAAGAGCAGATTAAGTAATTTTATCCAGATATTCTTGATTTTCCTTGATGTTATTGTCAAACTGAATTAAGACGAAAATATGAATTAGTGATAGAAAGCCTATGCATACTCATATTGTGTAGATCTCATGCCAAATATTTTTATTTTTCTTTGCTTTTGTTGCTCTAGAATTAATAAATTAAAATATTTCTTCTGCATTTATAAAATAGTTCTTGGTTCTGCTCATTCTTTCAAATGAAGCCAATGGCCTCATTTGAATATTACAATCACAACTCTTTGTGAAACATTCCGATTTTCCTGGGTCTTCTAAAGATCTTCAAAACATCATGGAAAATGTATCTACTATGTGAATATATCCACTCCACATTTTCTCTCCTTGGGTCTATGAGTCTCTGTCATTAACTTTCATGGTAAAGCAAAATGCATTTATTTGATCAAGAGAACTTAATATCTATAAAGGGGAATATCAAAGGGAGATAAATACTTAACATCTAATCATATTTGTTGTTCCTACGGTGAGTTTTTAACTGTAACAGAAGGGATTCTTCAATTTTAAATATCTTTTACATGCCAAACTCTGCCATATATAGAAGAAATCCTTGCATTTATAGAACAAATGAATTGAAAGAAAGAAAGAAAGGAAAAGAAAGAAAAAGAAAGAAAGAAAGAAAGAGAGAGAGAGAGAGAGAGAGAAAGAAAGAAAGAAAGAAAGAAAGAAAGAAAGAAAGAAAGAAAGAAAGAAAGAAAGAAAGAAAAAGAAAAGAAAGGAAAAGAAAAGAAAAAAGGAAGGAGGAAGGAGGAAGGGAAGAAGGGAGGAAGGAAGGAAGGGAGGGAGGAAGGAAGCCTTGCAATAACTCTATGGAATTGGAATTATCAATCACATTTAAATATGGGAATATTGAGGGTTTGAGAGGTTATTTAAGTTTAATGACATCATACATTCTGGGAGCCAGAGCAGGAACTCAAATCTAGAGCTCTTCCTTACCTCATCCATGTTCTTTTGCCACCAAAATTGGCAGTCTTTTTCTTTCTACACTCACAGCCTCAAATAGACATTTACATTGTATTTGTCAATAAAGTTCAAAATAACTATAATATATATTATGTTGAGCATTTTTTGTGGGTACCACTGTGTAAGTGCGATACAACTATTATCTCATTCAATCCTCATAGTCATTCTAGGTTTTTGGTAGTACTGTTATTCTCCCCCATTTTGCAGATGAGAGTAACAAGGCATGGAATTTAAATGTACCCAGCTGGCAAGCACTGTAAGTGAATAGGTGAAATTCAAACCCAATAAGTTTGACTTCACAGCCCACACTCAATTATCATTTAATAAAATGGCACTACATATAGTGATAAACAATGATGAAAGTAATTGTACAAAGAATAAATGTGTTGCAACCAGTAAATAACATGGGAATAACAAAATGTAGAACAGTGATAGAGGGAGCCACCTTGCGCTAGGCTGAACCAAAAATGGTTTCTCCTATGTCACCCAACATTTTATAAATCTTTTTTTAAGATTTTATTTATTTATTTGAGAAAGGGGGAGAGAGAGACAGAGACAGAGCATGAGCAGGGGGGAGGAGGCAGAGGGAGAGGGAGAAGCAGAGACCCTGCTGAGCAGGGAACCTGATGCAGAACTCAGTCCCAGAACCCTGAGATCATGACCTGAGCTGTAGGCAGACGCTTAACCGACTGAGCCACCCAGGCATTCCTTTAAATCTTCTGTAATGAACATTCTGTCAATATTTTTGGTGCACATATGTATACATCTATGCTTAGGACCTATCTAAGAATGGAGTTGTTGAGGGATAAGTATTCAAATATGTATTTATAGAATGATGTTACAACATTATAAATCACTTGGCATATTGAAGTGGTAAAGTTAATTTTTATTTTGAGACCCACAAAATGAAGGCCATTCCAGTGGCGCAGCGCATGTCACGAATCTAAACCTAAGTCAGCCTGTACCTATGAAAAACTCCTGTTGAAGAAACCTAACATACACCGATCACAATCCTCCAACTCACCTTTCGGTAGCTTATATCACCCTGTATGGACCTGCTAAGCCTTAGAAGGAAATTACTGCTCTCCTAGCCAATCATGCCTTGTTTCCATGTTGCCTTTTCTAATATTCTACAAAACTCACTCTTGCCCAAATTCCTCAGGAAGAGTGTTCCACTGCTTGTGAGGCCCTATACTCCCCCAGTCCGTGGGCTGTCTTCCCTTGAATAAAGGACATCAAACCCATTACTAAATTGTCTTAGTTTTGTTATTTGACAGAAGCGTGCTAAGGTTTTTTGGCCCACACATTTGCAAGTAGCTATATATTTACCATTTCCTCATAGTGACATGACTGCATTAGAATTTTTTTTTATATTTTATTTATTTGACACAGAGAGAGAGAGAGGGAGAGGGAGAACAAGCAGAGGGAGACAGGCTCTCCACTGTATAGGGAGCCCGATGCCTGGCTCGATCCCAGAACCCTGGGATCATGACCTGAGCCGAAGGCACACGTTTAACCTACCAAGCCACCCAGGTGCCCCGCATTAGAATGCTAACGGGCATCATCATCCAATAGCAATTGAAACATTTACCCAAAATGACCGTGTTTGTTGTATCCTGTTGACAATAAAACACTCACTCTTTAATAATGTAGATAAATACAGCAAACTCACTCTATAGATCAGAATTATAAAATAGTTGAAATTGTGTAGATTCACAGAGCACTGTGAATTTTAACACAAAATATCACTGCATTAACCCAGTTTTATGAACACATTCTACATCCCCAAAACTATGCTAAGAGGAAAAGGTACAGGAATGAATAAAATAGACCTATGAATGGTGTCCAGGAATTTGAAGTTCAGTGAAGCAAACATTTTTGTTAAATATATTATTTGTATTCATGTAGATAATTACATCAATCCTTAAAATAATGCAAACAATTTTTGATGGAGAAATATGGACACAATGGAACTTCCTGGGGGAAGGTGGACAAAGTAACTAACTTGGGAGAATTCTCTGGGAAATTTACTGTTTTTCCATGAAATATCTCTTTGATTTGAATGAGGGTTTGAAAGAGATATGTCTAGATATCATCCAACATAATCTTGTATGTACAGAGAAATTAAAGAAACTACAATAAAACCCTGCATATCATACATTTCTTGTATGTGTCCTTATTTAAGGGAGCAGAATTAAGAATAGAAGTGAAACCTGAAAGTTCCCCCATTAATTTAACCATTTCAGCTCTATATTATCTCAGAGATATCTGTAAGGCCTGTAGAGGTACGTTAGATGGTTCCAAATTTCCTGGGTTTGCTTTCTCAGCTACCCACTCTTTCCCTTGTTATTTATATCATTTCCTTCTCTCACTACTTACCTCACTCTTGTTTGTAGAACAACAAATTCCATGTCTAATTTTCTAATTCTAAACATTTCAGAGCCTGGAATCCACACCAGACCATCATTTATTTGTTCCTTCATTTTAAAAACAAGTATTGAGCACTTTCCTGTGTTAGCCACTATGCTAATTGCCACTTAGGAGAAATGAAAATACCTGGTCATTCCTGAAGAAATTGGTGGAATACAAGGCACAATTATTAAGACTACTAAAACTCACTAAAGTATAGACAGGGGATTTTTAGCAGATGGATAGGCTGGTGTTATCAAAAACATTAACAATTTTTAAGTTAATATGTTGTTAATACAGTATGTATAGAAAGCATCACAAATCATAGTTGTAGAGCTGAATGAACGTCCACACAGTGGACACAGCCATGTAACCAAAAGCCAGATGCACATAGATAAGGAGCATTAGTAGCCTCAGAAAAAAACCCTCAATCCTGCTCTCAATCACAACTCATCCTTATGACAACTTAGATTAGTATTATCTCTTTACAAAATTCATTTGTCAATGGAATTACATAGTATTTATTCTTTTACTTCTATTGCATGTAACAATAATTTTTTTTCTATTGCTATGATCAATTCATGTACATACTTTTTGGTGCACACATGTATAGTTCTGTTGAGGCATGGGTATGCACATCTTCAGCTTTAATATGTTTATAGAATGATGTTACAACATCATAAATTATTTGGCAGACTGAAGATGACAAGTTTTCTAATCCATTTTCATCTATATATTAAAAAAAATCATGTCTATGAATGATAGGGTCACACAATTCTCATATTAGAGACCCCCTACATGCTAAAAGGAAATCTACTTGAACCTTGTCTAAGAAGCATGTGTATGAACGCTTGATAATTTATTCAGCTATATATATGTGTGTGTGTGTATGATCACACACATATATGTTGATCATTTTGTTGAAGCTGTATTTAAATATATGTTTTATTTTATATTACTTCTTTTTACCATAGCTAGTGCCTAGAGACAAAGCATGATAACAAAGGGAAAATATTACATTTACAATGCCATTTCCTCTCAAAATATGTAGTGATTAGGTCATACAGCATTTCTAGAAGCAGAGAAAAGAAGCGGAGCCCATCCCATCTCCTGCTCCTTGCTTCACCTCTCTCTGGAGAGGGAAACAATTTGCTGCCTCACATTATGCATAGGAGCCCTGGCTGTACTGTTAGCAATAGAGTAGGAGAGCAGCTGCAGAGGAAGCTGGGAAGAAACTGTAAGAAAGCAAAAATGCAATGACACAATTTGGAGTCTGACCGGGAGAATGGAAGTAATTCTTTTTTTCACTTAACTTTTAGACATTTTAATGAACAAATGCTCTTTGTACTTTAGTTTTCCTCTTCTTGCAAAAACAAAACACAAACATAACCAATATTTTTCCAATTTAGTTATCTAAAGCAGTCTTCCTTTAATTTAAAATTGAAAGTGTCTGGTATGTACAGCATACCAAAATTGCACTGGCAAGTTTTGACAAGCAGTATATTGAATGATTGCATATATTCTAAAAGGACAAAAAAAAAATAAAAAACCTCTTCAAATTAAAATGATTCACACAATTTTTTACATAAAAACCTAAGAGCTGGAAATGGATTTAAGAGTCACAAATATCCTTTTAGGTACCTCATTTCCGAGTTGTGATATGTTCTGATGTTTTACTATTTTCCTTTAACTACTAATAAAGAATTTATGAGGTATAGACCCAGAAGGAACATGGAACAATCTCAAAAATATTTTTATTGAATAGGCTCTCAACCATAATAGGCTGGCTGCTATAATTTTTTTTACTCCAATCAGGTTAAAATGTAAGGGGAAATATTTTTGTGGTAGTTTCTTTGTTGTTCAAAAAGATTTAATTTGTGAGCAAACTGGTTTTAAGAACATTATTACCTAAAGATAATGTCATTATCTTTAAAATAAAATTAGAAAAATAACTGGATTTCATTGGTGGTATTGTAGGATACTGGGGCAATGAAATTCATGTTTGATGCTGGCTGAGCCACTTACTAGTTGAATAATCTTGGAGAAGGTAGCTCTACAGGTGCTAAAATATTTTTGCAAACTTACACAAGTCACTCAGAAAATGAAGTTGATTTTTCTAGCGAGACTGCTTTGCAGGCAGCAACGTCAATGTTTATAACTTGTGAGATGAGATGATATTCAGGACCTCACTTACTGGCCTTGACTGTGATCAAACCAGTAAGAGAAATGCTTAGATTCGTCTTTTTGTGTCCTTATTCTTTCATCACAGAATCTTCCTAAAGTTCTCTCCAAATCTCACCGAATGTTGCACCCTAAGTTACTAGTGATTCCTTCTGGAATATTCTTCCTCAGCATGGAATCATCATTATAAGTCTGATGGCTCCTTGCAAGGGAATCGTAGTGCCACAGGCTCAGTTTCTCCATTGCGCCAAACCCCAACTCTGCATTTTTCTCCTATCTCTATAGTGGCCAAGAGAATGCAAATAATCCCGTACCTACGTCACCATTGTCTCTTTGTTTGACGTGTGTCTCCTAAGATCTCACCAACCTACTATTAACTTTACTCTTGTTATAGCTACTCACACTGATACATCTATCTTTGCTCATAAAATCCCCTTCTGCATCCCACTTTGAATAATCATTGCCCACTCCACAGACTGGAGTTGAAAAGAAAAATCACATTTGCTAGAGCTATCTAATTTAGACAAAATGGGAATAATTATACAATTATCCAGTAGCAAATAGATATCCATTAGCAAATATCCAGGAGCAAATGTCTTCCCAGTTTGTGGTAAGACATTTTTATGGATTTCACAAAAGGGACTGTGCTCCCAATTTTTCATGCCAGCAATGTGGTAGCTGTCCTTTGCCACTTACTCTCATTCACTTCCTAATTCCATTCAGTCAACAAATCCTATTTCAACTTCCTAAAGACTTCTCAAAACTAATTTACACTGATCCTCACTGTCAATTTCCTAATCTAAATTTAAGTTACATCTCACCTGAATTACTGCAATAAACATGTAATGAGCCTTCTCACATCCTTGCTCATTGCACGCCGCACTTTCGGTTATTCTCCTACAGAAGGATTCTAAAAGTGGCCCATGGCGATTTCTATGGTGTAAACACCTTCACTATGGCTGATCTCAGGCTAATAATGTGAATGTAGAATGAGAAAGAGATGTGCAGATGTGAGCTCTCTGTGAGGCAGTTCTAGCCCCACCGAATTCCAGCCACCACTGTAAGCTTCACATCACATACTGACTGAAAGCTCCTCTACGGTTTTGCCTCTGTGATTCTCAGTGAACCCGCCCTTGTTGATCTCTTCCCTTCACTGATCTTTTCTCGCTACTCTCCAGATACAGTGGATTCACTTCAGTTCTTACATAATACTGCTCTACCTCCCAGATTTCCCGCATGTTCTCTTCCATTTGAGTGAAAAATGAATGCTCCTGCCTACTACTCTAGTAATATCTAATAATTTCAGGTCACGAATCAAAATGTATTTCTCCAGAAATCTTTTCCCTTCCAGATTAGGTCATACATCGTTCTCTACTCCTATAGCATCTTGCAGTTCACTATAACATTCACCAAAAAGAATGACTTTTTTGCTTATTATCTTTATTTCTGTATACTTTTTTTTTGCTAGATGATAGCAGCAGTGCCCTCTCCTTTTCTTTGCCATCATTTCTTTGGAAGGTACTGTAGCTCTCACTCAGTAGAGATTCAAGAAATATTTGTTAATTACCAAATAGATTTATATATATGTAAATATATATGATAATATATATAATTCCCAAGGCAGATTATTTAAAAAAAAAACTTCAAGAATAACTAAAAATGTGATAAATAATATGAGTCTTATTTAAAGACAATGGTTTGAAGACCGAAGAGATTCTCATGATTTGGGTCCTAGTTAAACACTTCTTACTTTGTAGCTGTGGTACCTTGAATAAGCTCTTTGAAATGACTCAATCAAAATCTTGTGCCAGTTTTATTATTACAATTAGGACAATATATGGCAATATGCTGCGTTAGCTGTGGAGTGCTATATGTGCTTCTCATCACCATCATTCTTGTCTCAATGTGAAGAATAAAGCACAGACAAATGAATTGAAATATCCACATTAGACCTATCAGATAAAGGGCTAGTATCCAAAACTCATAAAGAACTTATCAAACAATACCCAAAGAACAAATAATCCAATCAAGAAATGGGCAGAAGACATGAACAGACATTTTTCCAAAGAAGACATCCAAATGGCCAACAGACACATGACAAAGTGTTCAAAATCACTCGGCATCAGGGAAATCCAAATTAAAACCTCAATGAGATATCACCTCACACCAGTCAGAATGGCTAAAATTAACAAGTCAGGAAATGACAGATGTTGGAGGGGATGTGGAGAAAGGGGAACCCTCCTACGCTGTTGGTGGGAATGCAAGCTGGTGCAGCCACTCTGGAAAACAGTATGGAGGTTCCTCAAAAAGTTGAAAATAGAGCTACACTACGATCCAGCAATTGCACTACTGGGTATTAACCCCAAAGATACAAATGTTGGGATCCAGAGGGGTACGTGGACCCCGATATTTATAACAGCAATGTCCACAATAGCCAAACTGGGGAAAGAGCCAAGATGTCCATCAACAGATGAATGGATAAAGAAGAGGTGGTACATGTAGACAATGGAATATTACGCAGCCATCAAGAAAACTGAAATCTTGCCATTTGCAATGACATGGATGGAACTAGAAGATATTATGTTAAGCAAAATAAGTCAATCAGAGAAAGAAGTGTATCATATGATCTCACTGATATGAGGAATTCTTAATCTCAGGAAACAAACTGAGGGTTGCTGGAGTGGTGGGGGTGGGAGGGATGGGGTGGCTTGGTGACGGACATTGGGGACGGTATGTGCTATGGTGAGCGCTGTGAATTGTGTAAGACTGATGAATCATAGACCTGTACCTCTGAAACAAATAATACATTATATGTTTAAAAAAAAAAAGAAAAAGAAAAAAGAAGATAGTAGGAAGGGAAAACTGAAAGGGGGGAAATTGGAAGGGGAGACGAACCATGAGAGACTATGGACTCTGAGAAACAAACTGAGGGTTCTAGAGGGGAGGGGGGTAGGGGGATGGGTTAGCCTGGTGATGGGTATTAAAGAGGACACATTCTGCGTGGAGCACTGGGTGTTATGCACAAACGATGAATCATGGAACACTACTTCGAAAACTAATGTAATGTATGGTGATTAATATAATAAAAAAAGAAATATCCACATTATATATCATAACATAACAAAAATGCTGATTATAAAATTAACATTTTGTAACAATATATAATATTCAAATAGCTACATGATTATTATATAATTTTATAGAAGTTTAGAGACTACAAGGATTTGTACATGTGAACAATACTTTTTCTTCATTGGTATTATATTTTTTAACCAATTCATAGATGTTTATTTTAAAATAGCTATTATTTTAACAGAGATTGTTAAGGTCAGTTCAGTGCCAAAACCAGAAACTACTTACAGTCATCAGTCCTTTTTCTCCCAGGAGAGCTATAGTTTCACTTGATCCTTCTTTGACCTAAATCCAATAAAAGAGGGGGGAAAAAGTCCCTATGTTCCCAACATGCTGTTACACCACAATAGCTCAGTAATTTATTTGGCTTTAGACTTTGCAAGCTGACCCTCTGCAGTTCCAAACTTCTAGATTTTATGTATTCGGCTTGAAAAAGGCCATTTTTTTTTTCAGAAGAAGCTAGCTGTTAACAGAAAGAAGAGAAAAACAAGATTTATCTTATCCAGCTCCATCCAAAACAAGGTGCTATGCTTTCTGTGACTTCAATTTGACAAGTAAAGCCCTAGGCAGGCATGTAGCATCACTGCTTGTCACTATAAGGCAAAAGAGTGGAAAAGATAGTGTAGGAATAAGCAAGTGTAGCAGGTAACTAATTAAGATTAGGAGTCAACAGTGAAAGATTTTCTAAATCCAAGATACCCAATCCTGCTATATCTACCATAATACAAAGCATACATAACTGCCATGCAACAAACTCGTCTTGGAAAATATAAACATTTTTTTCTGGAAATTTTAAAATAAAATGGAAAATGAAATGAAAATCTGCAAGTGCAGTAAAAAAAAAAAAGTATGTGATAATTCTACCCTTAGTGTGTGAGTTTGTCACAATCCGACATATTGATTTATTCCAAGTGAATCAAATATCCCTGGTTCCCAATGCCTAATATTTAAAATGATTCTCTCGCTCTTCTTCCCTCTCATTTATCTCTCCTCCTCCCTCTGACAGCATGTGTACATATCTTCATGTTAATATATTTAATATATGACAGGCAAGACATTACATGAAATCACATGTAGTCTACGCCCTTCACTGTTAATTTTTCCCCTATTTCTTTCTCAATGGAGTTTTCTCCGATATTTTTTTCACAGTTGCTTCTATCAGTTTCCTCTCTGCTTTTCATCCCCTCTTTTCTTGTACAGGAAAGCATCATACAGTAATAATTATTAGCAACTGTATTTTTGAAATCAGCTGCTAAAATTGTGCTAAGACATACTGACTAGGAAGCATCCAGTAACTTGCTTTTCTTCCTATCTCTCCATATGTTTTCTCCCAAATCCAGTCATTTCCTGACCTCTAGCCCTAATCTTCTATTATGGAAATTGACAGGTGTTGAAAAAGTAAGTCTCTTACATTACTTGTTGTATTTCCCATTTTTCAATGAAATATATTATCATTACCATAGGACAGCTGACAAGTGCTCAGAAATGAAGATAATATAAACAACATAATCCCTGTCCTCTAGGAAAATTATAATGAGTAGGAAAACTCCCAACTGCTTTACTACATTTTTTCTGACTTTGTTATGTATTCATCAGTATTCCATGAACTTCCTGGCCAGGTTGTTGAGAATTCAAAGTAGTTATACTGCTACCATTTACAACAATTGAAGTTCAGGGCAGTATATACGAGGTTGGAAAGGAATTACCCGAGCAGTACAAGAATTCTTTACACACTAGTACATATACAAGTGACCTGCTAACAAGAATAGCAATTTTGAGCAGAATCATCACACTCATTTTCTCTTTCCTGAAATTACACTTCTAAATAGAGAGGATGACTGATTTATTCCAACAGTTATTAATAATATCTAGATTGTATTTCCATATGCAGTTGCCTTGAGTTTACAGAGTTGTCCCTGTTGCAACTCAAAAGTTATATTCAGCTTTTGAATCAGGAAGTTTCAGATATTTTAGAGTCCCTTGATGTGACTTTTTAAGTCTTAAGAGTCCATTATCACATGGCAATGTCAACTTGTGTTCATTTATCATAGCAATTCCATTAGTTTGAGTGTATCTTGCTGGTTTGCAACTTGTGAACTAGTGGTGACCACTTGGCATTGTATTTTTGTAATTTCTTTCAGTTCCAATATTCTTGCCAATTTTGTACCACAAATTAAATGGTGGAGGCATTAGCACTTTGAAAACTGTTTAGGAAATATAAAAATATATAACAGATGAGCCTCTACACATAAATCCTATGAATTCAGAGTATACAATAGCTCTCTTTTCTTTCTATTCTTCTAACAACATAAGAAGCCTGGAATATTCAGCTGATAGTATTCCTACCAACAATCATAAACCTCCAGATCATCAGAGCTCATGATTCTGGAGATCAAGTGACCCATTTTAAAAGTGGGCCATCATGTGTGATTGAGTGTCACTAACTCCAACCCTTCATAATGAGATGAGTTTGGACTACAGCTGAGCATCATTCAGAGCATGTTATCCTTCAAAAGAATACCTGTAATTAAAATATAAATAAATAAAAAGAAATTGGGCTATCCATCATATCAGCAAGCTCTGGGTAAGAATAGTGGATGGCAAGAAATACCCTTTAAATTATAATCTTTACCTAGCATATCTTTTTTCTCCTCAAAGCTATTGCAGTTCAATTCCAGCTAGTGCCATGATGTAAAATCACACATAAAGTGAGATCAAGTATTTCTCTCTTAGCTGAGAGAACATAAAATATACTCAAATACATTGACTGTATTAGAAATTTGAGAAATCCAATCATGGATCTTACTTATGCCTGCTGAGACTCTTACAGCTTGTTTACGTATCATATATGTTTAATGATACTGGATTTTTGCCAGAAAATAGAAGTGCATTCCCACTTCTAAGAGCATGGTGTTCCACCAAAATTAACAAATGGACAAACAGGACTACTAAATGTAATTCTTCTGTTAGGATCTCTTGTAATTCCTCATTACCATAAGCCAGTCTATTACACAGGTTTCAATAATTGTCATTTCTGAGATAAGAGTGATAGGAACGTTGAGAAACCTGGATTTGCTAAAAAATAAAAAAGAAAGAAAAGAAAAGATGTCTCTGATTAATTATGAATTCCTTTAAGAATGAGGAATTTTTCTAGGTTCATGGTAAATAGCTTAGATAAATACTGCCTCCATAATTAAAAGAGCACCACAGCACATGAATCTCTTCATTAGTGATATATGGTGACTATCACAAACTACTCTCAGTGGGTTCCCTGAATGTCAGGCCTCTCTGTCTGTGATAATTATTTCCAAGTCCCTGCTATGCAAGTGTCCTTTCAGTGGGTCAGAGGAATGCTTCCAAACTATTGTTAAAGGATTAGCTTATTAATGTCATTATCATAATCTTTATATTTATTTATTATATTTATCATACTTTTATATTCCATCATTCATTATTACTCATTCTAATATATTATGAAATATTTTATATATACTATAATAAAAATGAATTACTAGAAGACTGCCAAATGCATGCAGAATATGAGCCCTAGTTTTTATCAGTAGGTTCAACAAACATTGTCATTCTACAACTATAGCTAGAGTTTAGAAGTAAAATAGCAATTCCTCATATAAAATGACTACACATACACTCTGAATAGAAATATCCTTGCTAACATTTGTTATCAGTCTTTTTGATCCTAATGCATGGGTGTGTAGTAGTTTTCAACAGTAGCTTTAATTTTTTTATGGTAGCCTTAATTTTTAATTCATATTGTGTCATTTGTTTAGGTGTAATATATTACTAAGAAGGCTATATGCTCTAGCTAAATAGTAGACATGTATAGAAGTATGCTAATAAAATAAAGACAAACTTTCTAATATAAAAATAAACTGTGTGTATGTATATTTTTATGTCCTATAGTGCTTTAATATAAGTTGTTTTCAAAAACAATATTAGCTGTTCTATTGGCGGGGGGGTTATAAACATGCATCCATGCATTTTCCCACATAGAATTTATAGATGAAATCTAAATAGATTATAGGCCTAGCTCACATAATTATTATAAATGAATTATATTTTAATTTCTACAGATAATCTAATAAAGATGTTCACTCCAATTTTATAGCATTACTAAGTGCCTGCAGATTGTTCTAGTTATTATGAGAAATAGAAGAAGATTAAGGCATTTCTTGCTGTTCTCTGTAAACCACATATTAATAGAGAATCCAGAAACATTTCAATTACTAAAGTGTAAAGCATACCATGATAGTGCTATAAAGCAAGAACCAAATTCTATAGGAGGTTAGAAAGAGACTGCTTTCTATTGGATGAAATAATCTTTCTAGAGTGCGCTACTGACAGTTTATTTATTTCAGATATGGTTGGAGAGGAAATTGAGAAAAATAAAAAACTCCATGATCTTATTCTCATACTTTTCTAGCCTAGAATTCCCTGTGTTCACCAAATGGGGAAATACAACTGTATATCTAGAACATAGAATAGGCAGGCAGGAGTTTGGAAGTAGGATTTGGGGCTCTATTGAGAAAGACAAGTAATAAAAAGTGTGTGTGTGTGTGTGTGTGTGTATACATGTGTGTATATACATATTTTTAAAATTTTATTCTGTACAAAATGGGAATCGTATGTGTAAGCCTCTATTAGCCTGAACCAATGAAAATGTGTCAAGAGGATGACTATAAAATAATAGCACTATGATTTAATCATTTGTAATCAGTTGGTTGAAGAGAACATTTTAAATAATTCATCTAAGAAGAGGTATGAGGACAAGGACCATGAAGGAAAATGTAACCTAGGGAGACACAGTGGGGTAAAGTGTTCAGACATGCTGAGCTCATAACAGATAGGAGAAAATATCTAGCAGGAAGTTAGAAAAGGAAGTGTGGAGTTCAGAAGAGAGCTCTTGGCTGGATAAATATGGGAATACAATCATAGAAATGTTGGTTGAAGTCATGAAAAGAAATGAGAGTTTTAAGAGAATAAAATACATGTGCTAAGGAAAGGGAGAATCTGAGGGGGCTGCTTCGGTGCTGTGTTTTCTGTGTCTGAGTAAGGGCAGATGAGTCACTAAAGGAAATACAGAACAAATAAAAAGGTTAGGCACCCCAGGAGATTTAAATAATATAGAACCCAGGTTATTCGAGGGAAAGAAGAAGGGAAATAACATCTATTTAATCTCTATTTTTACAGCAAAGATATAGTTCAGTGATGAATATTAGCAATTTACAGAAGAGACTACTGAGAAGCAAAGATATTAAGTATCTTTCCTGGGCTAAGTGAATAATAAAACTGAGATTTTATTCAAATCAAATAACAGGAACAACAACAAAAGAACATTGCTGGATAGAACAAAAAAATGGATCACTGTTGTATTCATCAGAAAAATTATATTATGCTGCACTAACAAATTAACCTTGCAACTTCAGTTGTTTATACCACAAAGATTTGCTTGGTTTTCCCTAACTATGTGTCTAGTGTGTATCCGTGACAGGGTTTGGGATGGTGGGCCCTGATGCACAGGGTCACTTCCAAGTCAATGTGGGCTGTATTATATGGGTGGCACCATTGCTGGTAGGGAAGAACTCAGCTGCAAACTTTACAGTCCCTTCTATGCATTGGCCCAAAGGCGACACATGTCATTTTGGGTTTTTTTTGTTTTTTTTTTAATTTTTTAATGACACATGTCATTTTGGTATATGGCCCATTCTGTAGAACTTACTGGCAAGTTCTGATGAACTGAAGGGGGACTAGGAAATACAGAAGAGCAGATGTTCTATGTAAGTTCTGCAGCTTACCTAGATTGTAAAGAAACAATGAGAGTACGTGACCAAATCGGGATCAAAGAATAGTTGAAATTTCCTATGTTTACAGACTCAGAAAAAGTAATTTAGAGGAAAGATTGTGAAGATACAAAAAAAGGAGGAACATATTGATGAAACAAGATCACAAATAAGACTCCCCTTTGTGTGTGTGTGTGTGTGTATGTGTGTGTGTGTAAAACAGAAATTGTTTTTAATTGCAATCCTCAGTCTCTATAAAGTATCTTTAAATTGAAAGTTTCAGATATTGAAGAGTATCCCTAGCCCATAACAGATAACAGTTATTTTTCAAATAAGTTAAGGAATCATCTTGTTAAGTTCAAAAGAGGTTTAAGGACCTATTGTCTGGTACTGTTGTACACAAAATATCAGAACTTCTTCAGAGCTTGGAAAGATTTTTCAAAGCTTACCAAGAAAAGAAATAAACAATCTTACAGGGGTTATCATTTATTCCAATGTATCTCAATCATATTTTTTAAAAAACAAGTTAAAATACCTAGTGAAATAAGGATCTCTAGGACAACATATACAGTGACCCATGTACTAAAATTGTATACTGTCTCCAACACAAAGGGGATATTTGAAATTCTTTAAAACATTAATGAACTTCATTAGGCTTCCAAATAAAAATATACTGTTCATCTCTCATTTAATTAAAAATTATTTTTTGAAAAATAACAACATTCCCTTTGAACTCTGTGAAAAGCTTCAGAAACCAGATAATATCTAGGTGAGTCTTTCTATGACACTTTTCCCTATTGCCATTGGCCACTTCCTTAAATGCAAATATCTTCCAATCAACGCCAGTCATATGCTTTCCTCCCTACATTTTATTCGTCACTGTGCCCTGATTTTTGTATACCTATATTCATCCCAACTCTTTTCCAAGTGATCACACATTGTCTTAAATATTCAACCACTTCACAGAATCTTCCTTTTACCTCTAGACCCTAACCTGAGTTGCATTACCTTTCCTTCAATATACCTCTTCCTTTGAAGGGAAGGCCACCCATCCACAACTTTACCCTACAGATTGTGGTTGGTGGGTTGAATTGTGCCCCCAAAGATATATCCACTCACAATCACAGATTATGACCTTTTTGGAATTAGGGTTTTTGCACTTGTGTTTAGGTTAAGATGAGATGACCCTGGATTAGAGTAAACCCTAAGTCGAATAGCAGGTGTCCTTAGAAGAAACAGAAAAGAAGACCGAGAGACACAGTGATAAAAGGCCATGTGAAAATGGAGACAGAAATTGGAGGTAGGGTACAAGCCAAGGAACACTAGGAGCCACCCAAAGCTGGAAGACATGAAGGATTATCTCCTAAAGCATGGGCCTGCTGATTTTAATTTTGGACTTCTGGTGTCCAGAAGTATGAAAATACATTTCTCTCATTTTGAAGTTTCCCACACTGCCAATTTGTGCCAGTTTGTTATGGCAGCTATGGGAAGCTATTATAGAAAGGTAGAATCAATGTTATTCTAAAAAATTCTAAAATTAAAGTTGAAATATACATTAAGCTACTATTATGAATAGAGTCATTTTTGTGAGTTACATATGATATCTTGTGTAACTATGACCTTCATTCTTTCAGCTTTATGCTACTCATCTATTTCACTCTCTAATCAAAGATGAATCCCTATAGCCACTCTTTTGACACAATTGTCCTCAATACATCATCCCTTTCTTTGTTTATAAGCTACAAACTGTCTGCCTTGGATCAGCAACCCAAGTCTCTGCTTTTACTCTCAAGCTCTCTGGAGGGATTCACAAAGTGGTGCAGAAGAAAAACAAAACAAATTCATTTTCCTTAACTTCAGTGGTTTGTTTAGTGCTTAATAATAACTGCACCATAGATCAGATATTCATCTCTCTTTCTGGGCTATCCATTTTTAGCCTATATCATAGCTTTCTACTTTATGGGGAAATTCATTCAATCGCCATGCTTGCTTACATCTCTAGATAAACCTCTATGTTTGCTCTTACTTCATTTTCCTTCTGCAGTCTCTAAAGACTAGATGTACATTACAGCTCAAGATTAATTTTCTCACCTCAGTTTTGATCCAATCTCCTGTAACCTTTGACCAGAAATTACACATTTAATTTTTTGGTCCTCCCTCTTCCCTGAATTTGTAACATCTACTATTTCTTTTTTCAAGTGTAGCTATCCTTTTGTTTAGACTTGTTTTACCTTTTCCACAAGAACACAAAAACAACAAAACAAAAGCTCTTGATCTGCCTTCCCTTTGAGCTCCCCCTCCCTCTCTCTCTCGAAAACTACTGTACAGCTAATTTTGCCACTCTTGTTCTTTCATACTTACATCTTATTTGTGCTTTTTATTACACTAGAATTATTCTGAAAAAAAAGTTTTTGCCGATATCATTTAAGTAACTTAGAAAATTTTTTAAAATTTAAATATATATCTTTGATTAAAGCTCTAACTCATATCTGACTATCCCTCCCATTTCTTTCATGACATCTTTGCAAATATCTGAACATTCACTAAATGTTCCCCCATCTATTCTCATCTTACAAATGCCTATGTTCTTCAGGGGTCCTTAATCTTCTTTTCTCATTTCAGCTGGAAGATATTTATCCACTGTCACTAGTACAGTGGCTCCTAAAATATTATCCTTGTTCACTCCTAAGCTTCAGAATGATACATTCCACTTTGACACCCAACATATTAAATCCCCAGGGGTCATTTGCCTCTGAATGCCACAAGGTTACCACCAACTCAACAAAACCCAACTAAACATATTATATTTGCCCCTGCTATTAAAATTGGATATTCTGTTTGTCTCATTTCCAAGAATAGCATGAGCATCCCCTGGAAAACCCAGACAGACATCTGGAGTGGGTCCTGTATCTTCATATTTCATCTATACTCTGAATCAAACATTACGCACATTCTTCAGGTTTCACCTCCTAAATATTTTCTATATCTGTCCTTTTATCTTTATCCACATTTTGGTTACTTTAATGCCAGACTTCGTAGTATTTTTTCATTATGCAATAAGCTTCTATTTTGTTTCTTTTATTTTAAGATTTATTTATTTATTTATTTGACAGAGAGAGACACAGTGAGAGAGGGAACACAAGCAGGGGGAGTGGGACAGGGAGAAGCAGGCTTCCCGTGGAGCAGGGAGCCCCATGCGGGCTCAATCCCAGGACGCTGGGATCATGACCTGAGCCAAAGGTAGACGCTTAATGACCGAGCCACCCAGGGGCCCCTCTATTTTGTTTCTTACCTCAATTCTATCTTTTCCCCTCTCAAGATCTAATGTGCATATTACTACTAACAGAGGGATTCTATTCTAATGTAATCTTGACTTTAATAATAATCTTTCTAATGACCTTTGAAAAATACTGTTTTTATGCAGTATGTTCAAATTCAACAGGAGGATGGGCAAGACTCCTCTGTATGATGTGATCACTAGTTTCTCTAGCAGTCTTAGCCCTTATCACTCGCTCCTGACATCCTATAATCCACTACCCATGCATGAAATGCTTTTGCATTTACTAGAAGTCTTCCTCTGTAGTTTGTCTTCTTTTTATTTCTCATTTTTTACCAGTTGACATATCACAATTGTGACCTACTTGATAGAGATTTTCAAGACATTTAAAAATATAATTAAATGCTATTTTGCAACACACCTTACACAAAATCCTCATATTCACTTATTGGTAAGTTTTTAGTCTTTGAATGGGATATACCTTTATATCATGTTCAATTTTGATTGATATGTAAAAAACTAGAGAATCTGAGATTGACAGGTTTTTTTTATCAACACTTTGAAAATATTATTCCATTATCTTCTGGCCATTAAGAGTACAGTTGTGAAACCTACTGTCAGGCAAATGATTGTTTCTCTATGTTGTAATGTGTCTTTTCTCAGTTTTTGTATTTTAAATGGAAATTTTTACTTTACTTAAGAGCAGTTAAGAATTGTATAATGAACTGCATATGTGCCTCACCCAGCTTTAAGAATTATAAACATCCTTCCAAACCTTTTTTTTTTTTAATCTATGTTCCTCCACTTTTGTTCTTATTTGTTTGGTTTTTGTTTTTCCTATTTGTAGTACTTTCCAACATATTCCAGATAGGTTTTCTTTATTTTACAAGTTAGTAATTTGATATAGATCATAAATGCATGAGTTTTGGGTTTTGTTTTTATAATAATCTCAATGACATTATCAAATCTAACCAAAAATAATACTTTAACATATTTTAATGCCTAGTCCCTATTCAAACTTTTTAAAAGATTTTTTTATTTATTTAAGACACACAGAGAGAGAGAGAGAGAGCACAAGAGTGAGCATGAGCAGGGGGGAAGGGCAGAAGCAGGCTCCCTGCTGAGCAGGGAACCCAATGTGGGGCTCGATCCCAGGACCCTGGAATCGTGATCTGAGCTGAAGGCAGATACGTAACCCAGTGAGCCACCTAGGCGCCTCCTATGTTCAAATTTTTCTAATGGACTAAAATGTCTTGCTTCATCCAAATAGGGGAAACAAAACAAGACCCACAAACTATATTTTTTGGTATGTCTCTTTATTTATTTTTTAAACTTCTTAATCTGTACCAATTGTCTTATTTTCCATATCATATTTGTTGAAGACATTGAGTCAGTATTACAGATCCTTCCTGGATATATGTGATTGCTTCATAAGCGAATCCTCAAACTTGTTACTCTTTTCATTAAAAAAAATAAATTTGTAACTAGATCTAGAGACTTTCTTAAATAATTTATTTATAAAAGTAATTCATAAGTGATGTTCTGTATTCTCAATGCATCTTATTAATATACACTAAACATACATGGTATGACTTTGAGGATGCTAAGATTGATGAATGATCACCAAGTAAAGGTGTTGTCAGTGTGATTCGACCATTATAAAATTTCTCATTAATCTTTCACTTGATTATTGTAGCATCCACTTATTATGGTGGACCAGCTCTATTAATCCTTTAAAAAATGTATTTTCCTGTATTTATTATGCAGAAGAGTATTTCCCCCACCACCACTAGTTTGCAAGAAAGAGAGAACATAGGCTTAACTTCTTGTTATTAATTTTGAGAGTAAGACATTGGTTCTCTTGAACCCCAAATGGATTTTCTATATTTGATATATTTCAGTAAGTGAGTCACTATTCATTTTCATGCTCAAATGTCCCATTCTTGGACAGTGAGAGTCTCCTCAAGCTTGTTCTTCTGTCCTTTACAACATAATCCCAGTAGCTTCTTACTTTCTGGTACAAGAAGATTGCTTAATCTTTGTGCACTTTTCAGCCTGATATCTGAATGCTTCCATTTTCCTTCTAATTCCATTTCTTTTAGGAAGAAATGGCATTTAGAAGCCACAATCTGGGGGCTTAGGATACAATTTTTTTTATTAGAACATCATTTCCCAGGCATATCAGTGGGGAACTAAGAAATACATTTATTTCTAGAAGAAAAAGTAATTTGAATTTTAAGATTACAGTGATTTACTTACACTTTGAACACTTTTAACTCTGGTTTTGTTCATTATGCTAAAAATAACAGCTCTTAAAACACCATATTTTTGCTTGTTTTATGCTATAATATATATAGGATAGTTTCAAATGGAAATAATAATATTAATACTAAAATAAGGCTCATAAATGATATTCAACATTTCTTTGCATATCTATTTGTACTCTGTGCTAAGCTTTACAGCTTACAGATGTAAGGAGATATCTCATCATTGTGGTTTTGATTTGCATTTCCCTGATGACTAGTGATGTTGAGCATCTTTTGCTATGCCTGTTGGCAATCTGTCTTTTTTTATTCAGATTTGTTTTGCTATTAAGTAGTATTAATCTATATATTTTGGATATTAACTTTTTATCATATATATGATTTGTAAATAGTTTCTCCTGTTCATCAGCTTGCCTTTTAATTTTGTTGATGGCTTTCTTTGCTGTGAAGATTTTTAGTTTCATGTAATATAATTTATTTATTTCTGCTTTTATTACTTTCATTTTTGGTGTCAGATTCAAAAAATCATCACCAAGACCTATGTCAAGGAGCTTATGACCTATTTTCTTCTAGGAGCTGTATGGCTTCAGGTCTTACTGTTCAGTTTTGCCAACACCATTTATTGAAAAGACCATCTTTTCCTTGTTGTATATTTTTGACTCTTTTCATAAGTTAATTGACACATATAGGTGTGGGCTTATTTCTAAATACTTATGTGTCCTAGGTATTTAATCCATTTTAAGTTAATTTTTGTGAAAGGTATGAGACAGGGGTCCAATTTAATGTTTCTGCATGTAGTTATCCAGTTTTGTCGACATCATTTATTTAAGGTACTACCCTTTCTCCATTGAATATTCCTGGATCCCTTGTCAGATATTAGTTGATCATCATATATGTCTAGGTTTATTTCTGTTTCCTCTATTATGTTTCATTGGTCTGTGTGTCTATTTTTATGCCAATATCATACTGTTTTAATTACTATCACTATGTATTGGAGTTTTAAATTAGGGAGTGTGATGACTACAGCTTTGTTCTTCCTTCTCAAAAATGCTTTGGCTTTTCAGGTTTTTTTGTGTTTCCATGGAATTTTTAGGATTATTTGTCCTAGCTCTAGGAACAATGCCATTGGAATTTTGACAGGATTTACACTGAATCTACAGATTGCTTTGGGTTGTATGGACATTTTAACAATATCAATTCTTCCAGTCTATGAGCATGGAATATCTTTCCATTTATTTGTGTCTTTTTCAATTTTTTTCCTTAATGTCTTGTGGGTTTTTTGTATACAGGGCTTTCATATTCTTGATTAAATTGATTCCTAGAAGCTTTCTTCTTCCTCTTTTTTTTTTAAGATTTTATTTATTTATTTATTTATTTTGACAGAGAGAGACACAGCGAGAGGTAACACAAGCAGGGGGAGTGGGAGAGGGAGAAACAGGCTTCCTGTGGAGCAGGGAGCCCAATGCGGAGCTCGATCCCAAGACCCTGGGATTATGACCTGAACCGAAGGCAGACACTTAACTACTGAGCCACCCAGGTGCCCCGATACTTTATTCTTCTTGATGCAACTCTAAATGGGGTTGTTTCCATAATTTCTTTTTCTGATAATTAATTATTACTGTATAGAAATACAACAAATTTTTAGGTAGTAATTTTATAACTTGCAACATTATTGAAATTATTAGTCTAACAGTTTTTTGATGGAATTTTTAGGGTTTTCTATGTATAATATTGTGTCATCTGCAAACAGTGACAGTTTTACTTCTTTTTCTCCAATTTGGATGCTTTTTTTTTTCCTATATGCTGTGGCTACAATTTCACATATTATGTTGAATAAAAGTAGCAAGAGTGAGCATCCTTGTTTTGTTTCTGAGCTTACAGAAAAGCTTTCAGTTTTTCATAATCGAGTGTGATGTTAACAGTGAGGTTGTCATATATGGTCTTTATTATGCTTAGATGCATTCCCTCCCTACCTGCTTTGTTGAGAATTTTTATCATAAATTGATGTTGAATTTTGTCAAATGTTTTTTTCTGCATCCACTGAGGTGACCATATGATTTTTCCTTCATTTTGTTAATGTGATGTATCCTAATGACGGACTTGTAGATGTTGAATGAGCCTTGCATCATTCCATTTGATCATGGTATATTTTCATTTTAATATATTGAATATATTGTTGAATTCAGTTGGCCAATATTTTGTTGAGATTTTTGCATCTATGTTCATCAGGGATATTGGCCTGTAATTTTCCTGTCTTGTGGTATCCTGTTTGGTTTTGGTATCAGAGTAATGTTGGGCTTGTAAAATGAGTTTAGAAGAGATCCCTCCTCTTCTATTTTTGGAAGCTTTTGAGAAAGATTAGTATTAATTCTTTGAATGATTGGTAGAATTCACCAGTGAAGCTATCGTGTTTTGGACATTTGTTTATTTGGAGGTTTTTGAATACTGATTCAATCTCCTTACTAGTAAACAATCTGTTCAGATTTTCTATTTCTTCATGATTCAGTCTCAGCAGGTTGTATGTTTCTAGGAATTTATCAATTTCTTCTAGATTGTCCAATGTGTTGGCATATAATTGTTCACACTTACTAGTCTTATGATCCTTTGTATTTCTGCGGTATGAGTTGAAGCTTCTCTTTCATTTCTGATTTTACTTATTTAAATTCTCTCTCTCTCTCATTCTCTCTCTCTTTTTGATGCGTCTAAGTAAAGGTTTATCAACTTTATCTTTTCAAAGAACCAGCTCTTACTTTCATTGACCTTTTCTATCGTCTTTGTACTCTCTATTTCATTTGTTTCTCCTCTAATCTTTATTTCCTTCCTTTTATTAATTTGGGGCTTTATTTATTCTTTTTCTAGTTCCTTGAGGTATAAAGTTAGATGGTTTATTTGAGACTTTTCTTGTTTCTTGAGATAGGTATTTATCACTATGAACTTCTCTATTAGAACTGTTTTACTACATCCCACATTTTGGTATATTTCCATTTTTACTTGTCTCAAGATATTTTTTTTCTTTTGATTTTTTTTCTTTGACCCATTGGTTGTTCAAGTAGCATGCTGTTTAATCTCCACATATTTGTGAACTTTCCAGTTTTCCTCTTGTAATTGATTTCTGGTTTCATATGCTTGTCAGAAAAGATGCTTGATTTGATCTCATGCCTCTAAAATTTATTAAGACTTTTGGTTGCCTAACATACACTTTGTCCTACAGAATGTTCCATGTGCACTTGAGAGAAATGTATATTCTGTTACTTTTGAATGAAATATTTTGTATATATATATATATATATGTACATATATATATATACACACACACATACATACATATCTTTTAAGCCCATTTGACCTAACATGTTTACCCTCCTATATTTTCTTTTTTTTAAAGATTTTTATTTATTTGACAGAGAGAGAGAGAGAGCAAGCACACAAGCAGGGGGAGCAGCAAAGGGAGAGAGAGAAGCAGGCTTGCCGCTGAGCCAGGAGTCCGATGTGGGGCTCGATCCCAGGACCCTGGGATCATGACCTGAGCCAAAGGCAGACTCAACCAACTGAGCCACTCAGGTGCCACACCCTCCTATGTTTTCTTATTGAAATTCTGTCTGATCATCTATCCATAATGTAAGTGGTGTAGTAAAGTCCTCTACTATTATTTACCCTTACATTTTTATTCCTAGAATTTTTCTATAGAATTTTTTCAAATATTTGCTTTTCCTTTTAAAACAATTTATTGTTTTATCTAATTGAGTTTAGTATTTTACTTACCCCTTAAGATTTTTGCACACATATTTTAATGGCTAACTGATTTGGAGATGGAAGTAATGCCTCTTAATAGAATGTCTTTCAATGCAAAGGAGCCCAGATATCTTCCTCAAATCTATTCCTGTGGCTTCATGTTGGCCTTGAGTATGAGGGCAAAATTTCACACATTGACTCCATGTGGTAGGTTGAAAATGACTTCCCAAAAGATATTCTGATTCCTGGAACCTATGAATCCTACTTTATATGCCCAAAAGGGTCTTCTCAGATTAGATTAAACTAAGGATCTTGAGATAGAGACATTATTCTGGATAGATGAGTGGGCCATAAATACAATCACATATATTCTCATAAAAAGGAGATGGGCAGAGATTTTAGACACACAGAGGAGAAGGTGATGTGAAGATATTACAGAGGAAGATTTGAAGGTGCCAGTCTTAAAGAATGGAGTAATGAAGCCACAAGCCAAGGAAGGACAGCCACCACCAGAAGCTGCAGAAGGCAAGGAACAGATTCTCTCCCAGAGCCTCTGCAAGAACCATGGGCCTGCTTGACACTTTGATTTTGGCCCAGTTATAATGATTTCAGACTTCTGGCCTTCAGAACTGTGAATGAGTAAATGTTTGTTGTTATAAGCCACAAAGTTTGTGGTAATTTATCACAGCAGCCATTGGAAACTAATGCACTTCATGTCACAGAAATTTCACTCAGTCTCTTTCAGAATTCATGAGGTAAAAGTCAATTACCAACACTTTTCTCTGCCCAAAGTCTAGGAGTCACATGACAATATCTCCACTCCATGATCAGAAATACTATACCTTCCATTATGTTCAGAAACACCCGACTTCTGCAGCTTAGAGATTATTCATTTGGGAGTGAGAGAACAGACTTCCCTCTGAGAAGCACTTTCACTCTATAGAAGGAATTTCTTGAATCTCCATAAATGTCTTGACAGTGGTTGGAAGAATGACAAGAACTCTGACAATCCCTCCCAAAGGCTCCTCTGTGAATCTTCCTCACATCAATTCCTTACCTTATTTCACTCTACGCAGACCCAACATTCTGGTGAGAGCCTGTGTATTTCCAGTGCCCTACAGACTTCCAAAAACAAATGTCCTAAGCCACTTAGAAAATCACATGAATTCATACTACCTCAAAATATATTTATGTTGCAGATAATGTTTGAGGAGCAAGCAGATTTCAGTGAGAAGATCCATTTATTTAGAAAAACATCCTACTACTTTAGACTTGTATTTTGTAACTTTGCTTTTAAAACTATTTTATGCATTTTTAAAAATGAGAATATTTAAAATACATGCTTAAGCTTCAGAAAAATCTATTCATTTCATTTTAGTGCTATTAGTTTATCAGTTAAAATTCTTGGTTTGATTTTCTATCTTATTCTAGATAAGGATACTCATTACTCTTCATCTGCAAAAAAGACTATCATTTATAACTCCCTATTTCTATCTGCTATATTTTTATCCAAACACAAATGTGCATCACAGAGTGAATACTTACTCAAGTATATTTTTCATTACAGATAGGCATTTACATACTTGGTAAAGCTAAATTCATTTTTCAACTTTTTTCCTCCTCTTATATGATATACATTTTAAGTGTTCACTGTCAGAAGGACTTTTATACTAAAAGGCAATCTTTTTTATGTTATATATCTACCAGGTTCTGCTAAATAGGCTCATTGTCATGTGCAGTGATGAAGTAACAGCAAGCTTCAAGAAAAGCTTAGGGAACATATCTTTTTAAGCATTCCATTGATTTCCCTTACAGCATCTTATCAATAGTAGATATATTACTTTCGAAAAGCAATAATAAAATGCTGATAATATTGGGTAATAACTATAATATTAGGAATCATTTTTAATCATTAGCATCTGAAAATGGAATGAGGTAAGATTCATTTTGCTCTTTAACTCATAAGAACAATCTGAAGAAAGATTTTAAAATATAATTGTGGTAAATCTTTTACTAGAAAACAATTATCTTTCATTACCAATGCCATAAGTCATTGTCCCTGCAGTTTGAGGGGAACAATATAGCATCATTATTATGCTTAATTACCCCAATGGGTATAAGTTTGGTATTTAATGTAAGTACATAATTAGGGACTTATAATTTAGAATTAGGATGTGTACTCTTAAAAAACAAATTTAATGGAATCAAGTGAATTTACTGCCAAAAAAGAAGGTGATAAGTCAAAAATCACAAGTGTACAATTAATAATAACAACCTGCAACAGCTGCTGCCAATGTACTATCTATGCATCAGATCCTGGGGAAAATATGAGGACAAAGCTAATCCACATTAGAAGGAAGTATCTCACCTTTCTATCTTTCTAAATACCACTGGGAAAAAAGAAAATGAATAAATATAAATTTACAGCAGTGCTGCAAAGAAGTAAAGTCACTATCAGATGTGACTGCCAAAAACATTAACTTTACACTCAAAAGTGTGATTAAGGGTAAACGCCAGATTTGGGTGTTAGAATAGGAAACAAACAAACAAAAAAACCTGTGCTGATTCTGAGCACTGAATATTGATGCCAATGTTTGTCCCTAGCCTGGAGCTAAGAATATCAACTCTCTGAGGTAGGACATTTCTAAAACAGGTGGTGAGGCCAGAAAAATTAAACAGGACCTGAGGTAACTTTTGTCCCTACCCGGAAGCTTTCTTTTCCTAGTCCTCCATCTGATGTACTCATGTAACTACCTGGCCAGGACTCCAACAATTCTTATGTAAATCATCACTTCCTTTAAGGATATGTACTCCAGCCACCAATACTGTGACATTCAGATGTTCTAACATAGATAGAAAACTAAGAAGCACCAAATAGTCATAGAATGCCTTTAGCTTGAGAGTTTGGAAAGGTTTTCTGCAATGACAAAATAGTTAATCAAATAAACAAAATTTTAAAATATGAAATATATATGTATATGTGTATACATATGTGTACATATATTATACATATTATACACACATATATATGTATATATACACGAAAATATTATGAGGGTACTTATCCACAAAGAAGAGATTCTGACACAAATTTTTGATAAAAAATGTGCGGGAGCACACCTCAGGGATCTGCTGGGGTTGGAGACTCCACAAGGAGTTGGGTGCCAGAGATAGAAACGCTGGGTCACAGGCCAGGTGAGCACGGAGTGCGGCCAGAGGCCGGGGAGATGGGAGTGACTGACTGCTCTTCTCTGGGGGCACACTGAGGAGCAGGGCCCGAGTTCTCCGCTCCTCCCGGGCGGAAATTGGGAAGCCGCCATTTTCACTCTCATCCTCCAAAGCGGTATGGAAAGCTCACAGGGAACCAAAGCTCCCGAGAGCAAACCGGAGCAGATTCCTTAGCCTGAACTGGCAAGGGTGGGGCAATTCCGCCTCCAGCAAAGACATTTGGGAACCACGGCAACAGGCCCTCCCCCAGAAGATCAGCACAAACAGCCAGCCAAGACCAAGTTTACCGATCAATGAGAATGGGAGAACTCCAGCGTGAGGGGAATACTGCACACAGAATTCATGGCTTTTTTACCATGATTCATTAGTCTTTCAAAGTTAAAATTTTTAACAGTTTTTTTTTTATTTTTCTTTTTCCCTTTTTCAACCAACATCTTATCAATCCATTTAAAAAAAAAAACATTTTTATTTTTCATTTTTTGAGTCATATTCTATCCCTCCATAGTAGTTACCCTTATTTTTGGCATATATATATAAATTCTCTCTTTAAAATTTTGAGATACAGTTTCTTCTAACATATCAAAATATACCCTAAATCTCTAGTGTATGGCTTTGTTCTAGTCTCCTGCCTGATCACATTCTCTCCGCCCTTTTTTTTCTTTCTTTTTTTTTAAATTCTCTTCTTTCTTTTTTCAAACAACTTCTTATCAATTCCTTTTAAATTTTTTTTATACTTTTCATCTTTACAATCATATTCCATCCCTTCATCGTATCAACCCTTATTTTGTATATATAAGTCTTTCTTTCTTTAAAATTTTAGGAGGCACTTTCTTCTAACAGACAAAAATACACCCAAAATCTAGTGTGTGGCACTGATCTATGCACCAGCCTGATCGTATTTGATCATGTTCTGTTTTTTTTGTTTTGTTCTGTTTTTGTTTGTTTTTATCTTTTTCTTTTTTCTTTTTCTTTTTCTCTTTCTTTTTTCTTTCTTTCCCTTTCTTTTCTCCTGGTTTCAGGTCTTTTCTGATTTGTTTAGAGTATATTTTCTGGGGACGTTTTTACCCTGTTAGCATTTTGTTCTCTCATTCATCTATTCTCCTCTGGGCAAAATGACAAGATGAAGAAAATCACCTCACAAAAAGAACAAGAGGTAGTACCGTCTGCCAGGGACCTACTCAATACGGACATTAGTACGATGTCAGACCTAGAGTTCAGAATCATAACTTTAAAGACACTAGCTGGGCTTGAAAAAAGCGTGGAAGTTATTAGAGAAACCCTTTCTGGGGAAATAAAAGAACTAAAATCTAACCAAGTAGAAATCAAAAAGGCTATTAATGAGGTGCAATCAAAATGGGGGCTAGGAAAAAACTAGGAAAAATTGAGGCAGAAGAGAGAATTAGTGATATAGAAGACCAAATGATGGAAAATAAAGAAGGTGAGAAAAAGAGATAAACAACTACTGGATCACAGGGTCAGAATTCGAGAGAGAAGCGATACCATAAGACAAAACAACATTAGAATAATTAGGATCCCAGAAGAAGAAAGAGAGTGAGGGGGAGAAGGTATATTGGAGCAAATTATAGCAGAGAACTTTCCTACTGTGGGGAAGGAAACAGACATCAAAATGCAGGAGGCACAGAGAACCCCTCTCAAAATCAATAAAAATAGGTCAGCACCCCGACATCTAAGAGTAAAACTTATGAGTCTGAGAGACAAAGAGAATATCTTGAAAGCAGCTTGGGAGAAGATATATAAAACCTACAATGGTAGAAACATAAGCTTGGCAACTGACCTATCCACAGAGACCTGGCAGGCCAGAAAGGACTGGCATGATATCTTCAGAGCATTAAAAGAGAAAAATATGCAGCCAAGAATACTATATCCAGCTAGGCTTCATTGAAAATAGAAGGAGAGATAAAAAGCTTCCAGGACAAACAAAAACAAAAGGAATTTGCAAACACGAAACCAGCCCTCCAAGAAATATTGAAAGGGTCCTCTAAGCAAAGAGAGAGCCTAAAAGCAGCAGAGATCAGAAAGGAACAAGACAATATACAGTAACAGTCACCTTACAGGCAATACAATGGCACTAAATTCATATCTTTCAAAAGTTACCCTGAATGTAAATGGGCTCAATGCCCCAATCAAAAGACACAGGCTATCAGATAGGATTAAAAAACAAGACTCATCAATATGCTCTCTGCAAGAGACTCATTTTAGTCCAAAGAAACGCCTAAATTGAAAGTGAGGGGGTGGAAAACCATTTACCATGCTAATGGACACCAAAAGAAAGCTGGGGTGGCAATCCTTATAACAGACAAATTAGATTTTAAAACAAAGATTGTAATAAGAGATGAGGAAGGACACTATATCCTACTTAAAGGGTGTATCCACCAAGAAGATCTAACAATTGTAAATATCTATGCCTCTAACATGGGAGCAGCCAATTATATAAGGCAATTAATAACAAAAGCAAAGAAACACATTGACAACAGTACAATAATAGTGGGGGACCTTAACACCCCCCTGACTGAAATGGACAGATCAACTAAACAAAAGATCAACAAGGAAATAAAGACTTTAAATGACACACCGGACCAATGGACTTCACAGATCTATTCAGAACATTCCATACCAAAGCAACGGAATACACATTCTTCTCTAGTGCCCATGGAACATTCTCCAGAATAGATCACATCCTAGGTCACAAATCAGGTCTCAACAGGTACCAAAAGATTGGGATTATTCCCTGCATATTTTCAGACCACAGTGCTTTGAAACTAGAACTCAATCACAAGAGGAAAGTCAGAAAGAACTCAAATACATTGAGGCTAAAAAGCATCCTACTAAAGAATGAATGGGTCAACCAGGAAATGAAAGAAGAATTTAAAAAATTCATGGAAACCAATGAAAATGAAAACATAACTGTTCAAAATCTTTGGGATGCAGCAAAGGCAGTCCTAAAGAGAAAGTATATAGCAATACAAGCCTTTCTCAAGAAACAAGAAAGGTCTCAAATACACAACCTAACCCTACACTTAAAGGAGCTAGAGAAAAAACAGCAAATAAAGCCTAAACCCAGCAGGAGAAGAGAAATAATAAAGATCAGAGCAGAAACCAATGAAATAGACACCAAAAGAACAGTAGAAGAGATCAACGAAACTAGGAGCTGGTTCTTTGAAAGGATTAACAAGATTGATAAACCCCTGGCCAGACTTATCAAAAAGAAAAGAGAAAGGACCCAAATCAACAAAATCATGAATGAAACAGGAGCGATCACAACCAACACCAAAGAAATACAAACAATTATAAGAACATATTATGAGCAACTCTATGCCAGCAAATTAGATAACCTGGAAGAAATGGATGCATTCCTAGAGATGTATCAACTACCAAAATTGAACCAGGAAGAAATAGAAAACCTGAACAGACCTATAACCAGTAAGGAAATAGAAGCAGTAATCAAAATCTCCCAACAAACAAAAGCCCGGGACCAGATGGCTTCCCAGGGGAATTCTACCAAACATTTAAAGAAGAATTAATACCTATTCTCCTGAAACTGTTCCAAAAAATAGAAATGGAAGGAAAACTTCCAAACTCATTTTATAAGGCCCCCATTACCTTGATCCCCAAACCAGACAAAGACCTCATCCAAAAGGAGAATTACAGACCAATATCCTTGATGAACATGGATGCAAAAATTCTCACCAAAATACTAGCCAGTAGGATCCAACAGTACATTAAAAGGATTATTCACCACGACCAAGTGGGATTTATCCCTGGGCTGCAAGGTTGGTTCAACATCTGCAAATCAATCAACGTGATACAATACATTAACAAAAGAAAGAACAAGAATCATATGATCCTCTCAATAGATGCTGAAAAAGCATTTGACAAAGTACAGCATCCTTTCTTGATCAAAACTCTTCAGAGTATAGGGATAGAGGGTACATACCTCAATATCATAAAAGACATCTATGAAAAACGTACAGCGAATACCATCCTCAATGGGGAAAAACTGAGAGCTTTCCTCCTAAGGTCAGGATCGCTGCAGGGATGTCCACTATCAGCACTGCTATTCAACACAGTATTAGAAGTTCTAGCCACAGCAATCAGACAACAAAAAGAAATCAAAGGCATCCAAACGTCAAAGACGAAGTCAAACTCTCATTCTTTGCAGATGATATGATAGTTTATGTGGAAAACCCAAAGACTCCACACCAAAACTGCTAGAACTCATACAGGAATTCAGTCAAGTGGCAGGATATAAAATCAATGCACAGAAATCAGTGGCATTCCTATACACCAACAACAAGACAGAAGAGAGACAAATCAAGGAGTTGATACCATTTACAATTGCACCCAAAACCATAAGAAACCTAGGAATAAATCTAACCAAAAAGGCAAAGGATCTGTACTCAGAAAACTATAAAATACTCATGAAAGAAATTGAGGAAGACACAAAGAAATGGAAAAAGGTTCCATGCTCATGGATTGGAAGAACAAATATTATGAAGATGTCAATGCTACCTAGAGCAATCTACACATTCAATGCAATCCCCAACGAAATACCATCCACTTTTTTCAATGAAATGGAACAAATAATCCTAAAATTTGTATGGAATCAGAAAAGATCCTAACAGCCAGAGAAATATTGAAAAAGAAAAGGAAAGCTGGCGGCATCACAATTCCGGACTTCCAGCTCTATTACAAAGCTGTCATTATCAAGACAGTATGGTACTGGCACAAAAACAGACACATAGATCAATGGAACAGAAGAGAGAGCCCAGAAGTGGACCCTCAACTCTATGGTCAACTAATCTTTGACAAAGCAGGAAAGAATGTCCAATGGAAAAAAGTCTCTTCAACAAATGGTGTTGGGAAAATTGGACAGCCACGTGCAGAAGAATGAAACTGGACCATTTCCTTACACAACACACAAAAATAGACTCCAAATAGTTGAAAGACCTAGAGGTGAGACAGGAGTCCATCAAAATCCTAAAGGAGAACACAGGCAGCAACCTCTTCGACCTCAGCCACAGCAGCTTCTTCCTAGAAACATCGCCAAAGGCAAGGGAATCAAGGGCAAAAATGAACTATTGAGATTTCATCAAGATAAAAAGCTTTTGCACAGCAAAAGAAACAGTCCACAAAACCAAAAGACAACCAACACCATTGGAGAAGATATTTGCAAATGACATATCAGATAAAGGGCTAGTATCCAAAATCTATAAAGAACTTATCAAACTCAACACCCAAAGAACAATCAAGAAATGGGCAGAAGATATGAACAGACATTTTTCCAAAGAAGACATTCAAATGGCCAACAGACACATGAAAAAGTGCTCAACATCGCTCGGCATCAGGGAATTCCAAATCAAAACCTCAATGAGATACACCTCACATCAGTCAGAATGGCTAAAATTAACAAGTCAGGAAATGACAGATGTTGAAGGGGATGCGGAGAAAGGGGAACCCTCCTACACTGTTGGTGGGAATGCAAGCTGGTGCAGCCACTCTGGAAAACAGTATGGAGGTTCCTCAAAATGTTGAAAATAGAGCTACCATATGACTCAGCAATTGCAGTACTCGGTATTTACCCCAAAGATACAAATATAGTACGTGCACCCCAATGTTTATAGCAGCAATGTCCACAGTAGCCAAACTGTGGAAAGAGCCAAGATGTCCATCAACAGATGAGTGAATAAAGAAGATGTGGTATATATACACAATGGAATATTATGCAGCCATAAAAAGGAATGAGATCTTGCTATTTGCAACGACGTGGATGGAACTGGAGGGTGTTATGCTGAGTGAAATAAGTCAATCAGAGAAAGACATGTATCATATGACCTCACTGATATGAGGAATTCTTAATTTCAGGAAACAAACAGGGTTGCTGGAGTGGTGGGGTTTGGGAGGAATGGGGTGGCTGGGTGATAGACATTGGGGAGGGTATATGTGCTATGGTGAGCGCTGTGAATTGTGCAAGACTGTTGAATCACAGATTTGTATCGCTGAAACAAATAATGCAATATATGTTAAGAAAAAAAAAAGAAGATAGCAGGAGGGGAAGAATGAAGGGGAGTAAATAGGAGGGGGAGATGAACCATGAGAGACAATGGACTCTGATAAACAAACTGAGGGTTCTAGAGGGGTGAGGGTGGGGAGATGGGTTAGCCTGGTGATGGGTATTAAAGAGGGCACATTCTGCGTAGAGCACTGAGTGTAATGCACAAAGAATGACTCATGGAACACTACATCAAAAACTAATGATGTAATGTATGGTGATTAACATAACAATAAAAAATTAAAGAAAAAAAATAAATGCTATGCTTCATACCCATAATCTTGATGCTAAATAAACCTGGTTGCCTCTGCTAAAAAAAAAAAAAAAAAAAAGAAGGAGTAATGATGTAATGAATAGTGACTAACATAACATAATAAAATAAAATTTAAAAAAATGCAAATACAAAGAAAAAAGTAGACATCATTAAAGTAATAATGGTATAAAAAATGAGATTTTTTTGGAACAAAGTGAAAATAATAAAATATATCACATATCTAAATGCAAAATGATAAAATGTAAGATACTAATAATAAAGAAAATTATTAAAATTTCTCAAGACAACAAACACCAAACAGGTTAACTCTTAAATGAAAACCTGTCATATCAACCATTGATTTTTTTCTGGACAAAACTTAGATAATGAAACAAAACCTTCATAACTCTGAAGGGAAAAAAGTGATTTTGAACATAGATTCTGCCCATGGCAAATACAGGCAAATACTCAAATTTAAGAGCCAAATAGATTTTCCTAAATGTAAGGACTTAAAGTATCAATAAGATAGAAAGTATTCATGTGAGAAAACACTGACAAACCAACATAACTGATAGTAAAAAGATAAAGAAAATATTTGATAATAAAGCTATTAAACATTACTTTTTTCAACAGAGAAATAAAATGTTAAAAAATGTTTGGAGGATTTCACTATATATGGTAGATTACAGGGGGAAAATGAATGCAGTGAATGTCTCTGATGAGTGGAAAGAGATTATAAGAATTAATTTGTTATGTTAAAAAAAAGGAAGAAAGAAACTTTTAGAGGTGATATCAGGTTTAGGATATTTATATAGTGACAGTCTCACCAGTGTATAGTTTAATTCAAACTCATCAAGATGTATGCATCAAATATGTACAGTTTTTCTGTGTATCAATCATACCTCAACAAAAAAATTAAAAAGAATTGTTTTTTTTCATCATTGGTAGAAAAATAACAGCTAAATATGTCTCTTAAAGCATATGGCTCTTTCTTTCTTTTTTACCCTTCCAGAATTCCAATGAAAATGAAAAATTGCTAAAATCTACAAAATTTTACAAACCTAAGACCTCTGTGCCATGATGGGACTGTTCTATTTCTGCAACTATATGTTGCCTACTAGCCACATGTGGTTATGAAATGCATGAAATGTGATTCTTACTAAGGAGAAACAGAGTATTTAACTTTATTAAATTTGATTAGTTTAAATTTAAATTCAAATAGGAATATGTGGCTGTGGCTAACATAATAGTATAGTTTGTAAAATTTTTTAATGTATATGTTCTCAATAAATATTTGATTATAAGTATTGAAAAAAAGCTTTTGTACAACATACTTACCAACTCCCATATTTTTTTTTCTGTAAGTACAGTAATTTGGATTTTTGTTGTGATAAGAGAAAAACCTCTTTATAATTAATCTTCTTCAACAGAAATACAGATAATGGTACATGAAAATTTTGAAACCACTGATTTCACCTAGTTTTTCAGTTTGATTATTTAAGAAAAAATAAAATCAACAACAACCCAAACAAGACCAGTTAGTTTTGAAAAATCAATGGAGAAAATGTGCAAAAAGTTATTAAAGAAGGTAAAAGGATAGATAGAAAAGTATATTTTCAATGGAAAAGCCAGAAAATAAGAAGCCCTAATAGGCTTTAATATTCACATTTTCTGGCTATGGACCCCTTAATAAACACCATATTTCCTCTTCAGACATACTCTATTTAAGCATAAGAATAAGAAACAGATCAGTCCTTACTTGAGCTAAAACAATAGAACCATGCTTGAATGACAAAATAAAATTATAAACACGAGGCTATCTTTTTCCCACAAATAAAAATCCACATGAGATTGAGTATTCATCATTTGAACAGATGTGGGCTCTTTCACAGGATGTCAGAAAGTGACCTAACATCTCAAAGGCAAAATTATCTGTCTTAAGAAGACAAATTCACTGTGAAAAGAAGGAGTGATATCTGGATAAAAATATGAAAGTGGAGTCTCCGTAAATAATTTTGCATTTATAAATATCAAGAAAGTTTGAAAGCAGATGCAGGTCAAAGTTTTCAATTCATTACTCATGTCTTTTCTTTTAAATGTCTTTCTCAACTGCAAACATAATTTTAAAAAAAATATGGTTACATGATAAAAGTAAATGAGCTATACTAAAACTTTGGAATGGGAATCTATATATAGCTTCAGGGCATAAACCCTACAAACATGATTATTAAATATTAAATATTTTTCAAGTATTCTTACATTCTAACATGCATGTTTAATAATGGAAAGGGGTTTACAAAAAAGTCATCACCAACTATACATATATGAAGAAATCTTACAAGGAATGTCAGTGCCCCACTACTATGACTGGCATTTATACTAAATGATTAAGCCACTGTCTATTTTGTTAAATAAATCACAGTTGCTCAGGATATTGTTTAATCAATAAAATAAACACAACCCTACCATTGGTTGGCTAAAATTTGCTATGAGGTCTTATATATAAATGTCTGAAGGAGGACTGTAAACTTACACCATTCAGTCCTAAAACTTGAGATTTTCCATTAAAGTACCCTGGTTTCCAAAAGCTATGAATACAACATTGATAGCATTTGTAAAATTTATCATAATCTTACAAAACACAGAAACACACAGGCATTATATAACCTTAATAATCTTATGAACAGAGAGAATACCATAAAGAAAGTAAGTAGAGGGAGACAAAAACAAAAATTAGTAAATATGGAGACTATAAAGGTACTAGTTCTGAAAGGCAAAAAAAAAAAAAAAAAAAGTAACACCAGAGCAACTCCTGAGTGGTTCAGTCAGTTAAGTGTCCAATTCTTAGTTTTGCCTCAGGTCATGATCTCTTGGGTCCTGAGATCAAGTCCCGAGTCGGGCTCCACACTGAGTGGAGTCTGCTTGAAGATTCTCCCTCTCCTTCTCCCTCTGCCTCTCCCCCCTTTCAAATAAATAAATAAATCTTCAAAAAAAAATAGTAACATTAGAGACCTAAATGTTAGCAAGGTGACTTATGGTTCTGTTTAGAAGACTATTTTAATAGGCAGTATTATTATTATTATTTCACCTTCATGTAGCTAATAAATTCCATAATAATAACAGAAAGATATTTTGAGGCAAATAAACATGAGGTGCATTGAATGAAAATTACTGCTTAAATTAAGTTGATAATTTTCAACTTCTAGTCTTCCAAAGTAAAGCTGGGGCCTCTGCCACTTTTGACTACAATTTACTTTTTGAAATACCTAAGCAAGCCAAACATGCCCCCTTGTTGAACACTTTCCATACTACACATTGTGCTAACTTCCAGGAAAATCAAGATGAATAAGTCTTTTAGGAACGTACAGTAATGTGAAAGAAAAGGAAAAAATAAGTATATAATTATTATGAAATATGACCAAGGAATTGTTGAAATCTAAAAGGAGCCTGAAGAAGTCAGGAAAATATTTCTGGAAATGATAATGCCTCAGATGAATCATAAAGGGTTTGAAAGAGGTAAAGACATTAAAGAAATGAAATCCAAATTTCTGAGAACCTCCTGATTCTACTATGTTTATAGACTCATGTGAGAGAAAATGGGGCTTTAACAATTATTAATTCAATTGAAATTAAGGTCTCAAAAGATTAAATAGTTGTATTCATAAACAACATGTTTACATAGAATTCTGAAAAGATAAACATCAAGGAAAAATCTCCAAAGGGAATGTAAAATTCCAAAAATAGTTCTAGTAAATTCTTTTAGAAACATGTCATGCTGTTCCTTGGGCTGAAACATATTAAGGAAGACTAGTGGAGTAATGCATCTTGTAAAGAAGGACTCTGAAAGAGTAGCATTTTAACCAGTCAATAAATCAAATCCTAGGCAAGTGTAATACAAAGAGGAGAATGCCAGTGCTTTAGATACAGGTAGGCAGGCAAGTGAGTCTAAGGTCTTGATCTGATCAAGGTCAATGGCTTGTAAAGATTAAGGCAGGACCTTCAGATTGGAACAAGTAGCTAAAGTTTACTTACTAGACTTAAAGAACTCAATGTTGAAAAATGGGTCAGAAGCAGAGAAGAGCAATGCTAACGACAAAGCTTTAACCTCCAGTCTTAGGGCAGAGGCTACGTCCTCTTAGATTTGATTCTCTCCACTTTAATAGATGTGGATGATTCAAAATCATAAAGGTTTTCATCTATGAAGGTCAGAAACCCAGGATGTCGGTGGAAACATTATAGCTAGATCTGTTGTATAAGTTCTGATAAGGTCATACCAAAAAACAAACAAACAAACAAACAAACAAACAAAAAACAAAGATATTCTACTTAGATTATGAATTCAAGAACTATCACTGACCTTCTAGTTTCAAAAATAAATTTTATACTGGATGTGAATGCTCTTGATTCATTTGTTACTATTTCCTTTTCTTCCTCCACCAACAAAGCAAGGTTAGTGAAAATTAAAGCCCAAGAGCTCCTTTCCAGCCAAGAAAAACTAAACAACATGCAGTTTGTGATTCCATCTGTGCCTCTGCTTTCAATCCAAAACAATCAAATTTCACCAATAAAGCCAAAGAAAGATAGGAAGTTCAATAGAAACTCATATTCTGAGAGAAGTAGAGTCATCGTGACATCACTGAGATAACTGTGGAACAAAAATAATTTTTGTCTATGAGTACAAGAGAAATGTTCTCTGTGGAACAGTTGTATTTGTTCTATAGAAAGGCAGTCAGGTAAAGCGGGATAAGCACTGGATTACAAATTAGGAAATTGGCCTTCTACTTCTAGTTCTGCCATTAAGTCCTGGGACCTAATTTTCCAATCTGTAACACAGTGGTTCAATTAAATGGCCACTAATATTCCATTCAGTTATAGTACTTTATGGAACAAAATTTTTGTTTAAAGATTGTGGAATAGGGGCGCCTGGGTGGCTCAGTCGGTTGAGCGACTGCCTTCGGCTCAGGTCATGATCCTAGAGGCCCAGGATCGAGTCCTGCATCAGGCTCCCTGCTCAGTGGGGAGTCTGCTTCTCCCTCTGACCTTCCCCCCTCTCATGTGTTCTCTCTCTCTCTCTCCTTCTCTGTCTCAAATAAATAAATAAAATCTTAAAAAAATAAAGATAGTGGAATAAAGTCCTATTTCTTATTTCCTTCTTTTGCACCCCACAAAAAACAACAATAACAACAAGAGAAAAATATAGAAAGATGGATAATTGCCTTGACCTCAAACTGATAGATACTGCACATAGTATCCAAAGCTCTGATGGTTGAACAATGCTGAGAGCCAGCAGAACTGTTTCTATTAGCAGGTTAACAGGACATATAGATTATCCAACGCTAAGTGTCACCCATATAAAGGAATTTGATTAAAGTGCAAAGTTATGCACAAAAGCTAATCTTTTCTTTTTTCATAACTGAAAAATAATCACAAGTAAACCAACAGCAGAAATGTCATAAGGCATACTAAAAAGAAAAGAAAGTGAAGAAAAGGACAAAATTGGAGGCAGATAAATGGAGACTTCACAAAAGGCCTAGTTCAAATGAAGAAAGAAGAATTAACCAAAATCTGAAAGGGGCTTATAAGTAAGTTCTCTTCTAAAAATTCAAATTTAAACTGTTTAAGGAAAAGTATAAACATCAAAAGCATCAGGCTGCCATCCCAGGAAAGAAATGTAAGAATAAATAAAATGCTAAACAGCGAAGGCTTTTATGCCTTATGATAAGCATCAAAATAAAAATTTAAAAAAATAATAATAACCCTAGAGAACTATGATGTTTGGCCAAGGAAATCACAACAGAAGGAATGGAGATGGATAATTACAGAAGAATGGTTACTGATTAATTATAGAAACCAGACAAATGAAATTTAGCAGGGTATAACTGGTATTGGTATAGAATAAAAAATAAAAGAGAAAAAACTTCAACTATCTAGGAGAAGAGATTTTTCTTATAAAGATTTGGTTATAGTGAATGCCTCACTGTGTTTCAGCCAGGGGAGAAGGAAGAATGATTCAAGTGAAGGCAGTGAACTTAATCATAAAGATGAAATCAAATGTGGGTCTAGGCAAAAATAAATAATGAGTCACCTATACGTGGAAAATCAGTTAGGCCTCAAAATCTCTGTAGCAACATTCACTACCGATGACAGTGGAGTAATTCCAACAAAAATTTGAGAAAAAGGATGGACCAAGAATGTTATAATTATGCAAATGATCTTTTAGTTCTGGTGGTAAAAGACAGACATTTGCAATATATTAAACCCAGGAAATGGAGTACATATAAAAAAGTATTAAAATCTTATATGAAGATCAATCCATGGGACAGAATATGATTCAAAATAAAGCAAAATGAAGAAAATATGGTAAAAAGATTTCTGTTAAGCATTAAATGCATTTAGAAAAGAGCAAAGACTAAAAATCTGAGAAAATAGAATATAAATGTTATAAGCCTTTTTATCGTAAAATTAACACTGCAACAAATCAGAAGATAGAAGATTGGAAAGAAGTTAGTGTTAGCATGCATATACTAATTTCCACACTTCCTATATCAAGATCTTGATTTATAGAATCTAATTTAAAATACAAATTTTAAATACAGTGATATTAATCTCTTTTTCTTTCCTATCTCTCTTTTTATAAAATTTATTTCTTGGTTTGTAAAAATATTTCTCAATTCACATCTCCTATGAAAAAGCATTTGCCATAAATCCCTTAAGATTCAGTATAGTTTTGGGGCACCTGGGTGGCTCAGTCGGTTAAGTGTCTGACTTAGTTTCAACTTAGGTCATGACCTCAGGGTCCTGGGATCGAACCCCTCGTCCAGCTCCCTGCTCAGCGGGGATACTGTCTTCCTCTCTCTCTGCCCCTCTCCCTGTTCCTGCTCTAGTTCTCTCACACTCTCTCTCTCAAATCAATAAGGGAATCTTAAAAAAAAAAAAGATTCAGTATTCACTATAGTTCCCCCCCCCTTGGGTGAAAATCAACTTAGATATAATAATTTTAATATTGCATATGGTAAGGTTATTTTTGTTATTTTTTCTTTATAACTTAAAATAACTATAACTTAAATTTCTAGATAAATGTCTAAAGTGATATTTAGCAAATGTTCATAATGTTTTTTTCTAGGTATTGGCATTGTTGGTGATTACTCATTTTGTAACAGTACTCTAGCGGTTTTAAGAATTAACACTCTATCAAGTTAACATACTCCTTGCTAGGGGCACCTGGGTGGCTTAGTCTGTTAAGCGTCTGCCTTCAGCTCAGGTCATGATCCCAGGGTCCTGGGATTGAGCCCCATGTGGGGCTCCCTGCTCAGCGGAGAGTCCGCTTCTCCCTCTTCCTCTGCCTCTCCCTCTGCTTGTGCTCTCTATCTCGCAAATAAATAAATCTTTAAAAAAAAACACACAAACAAAGCACACATTCCTTGCTTACTGACTTAAGTCCCTTGATTTGTAACCGAACTTAAGGCCCTTGATTTGTAATTTGCTTTCTTTGAGATTCACAGACCACTGGCTTTGGGGAATGAAGGACCAGAACTTCCCCAGGCCACAGAGCCCAGCAAGTCTATTTGAAGCTCCCTCAACTTTCTGATTAGTCCAGCAATCTTTTAGCAAAATGTTTTTTTCTTTTTTAAGGTCACACTAATGACTTACTGACATCCCTTTGCATATCTGTAGACCTTGTCCTCTGCCCTCCTTTGCAGAAAGAACAGAATACTCTTGCACAACCCCCAGGTACCAAGGAACCAGAACTTCTTGCACAAGTACTCACAGGTACCAAGGAACCAGACCTTCTTGTACAATCTCCCCTAGGTACCAAGGAACTAGAGTTTCTTGCACAACCTCTGAGCACCAAGATAACTCTGTAGCTGGCATCATCAGTCTACACATAATCAAGAAATGTCACAGACTACTGCACTCCTTTAACTGATTAAACCCCTTTAAAAATCTCTGGCCAGGCAGAAACCTCAGAGTTGGCTTTTGGATAAAAGTCCACCTTCTCCCCATGTGGCTGGCCTCCTGAATAAAGCTCTTATTCCTTTCCAATCAAAAGTCATCTCTTGGATATTGATCTTTCCAGCAACAGGCAGTCAAACTTGGGTTTGGTAACAATTTTTTAAAAAATAGTTTTATATACCTATTTTTTAAATCTTATATTTTACATAAAGCAAATGTCATTTTTAAAAAAATATGACTCTTTATAAAAATGAAATAAAATTCTAAGACATGATAACCCAAAGTAGTTATTCAAGATTGTTTTTATCACATACATCTTCTATGTAAATTTGTTTCTCATGGTAACAATTCAGGGTTTAGGAATATAGAGTATCTCTTGCTATTAGTAAGTGAAACTTTATTATGACTTGACAAAAATTCCATTTATGTAACTGCAAACAAAACAAGAAAAACTAAATTGTTGACCATAGTTAACTATGTAAGATAACTATAGTTAATTATAGACGGTTAATTATATCACTATGAGTTTCACTTCAACTAGAATCACAGAAGAAAGCTAAATTTTAACTTTCTCTCTCAGTTGTTCTTGTAGGTCAGTATGCTTTAAAAAAAAAGATATTTACTATGACCTATTACAATTCACACACACACACACACACACACACACACACACCTCCCTTCCTTTGAAACATATGGATTAGTATAAGTGTGGAAAATAAATAGTTATAATACATGGAAGACAGCTGTGCAGTTCAACTCTTATGGACAATCACTGTTAAAAGAAGCACCTAATTTAGTCACTTTGGGAGAGGGGAAATTTCTTTCTCCAAAAATTCATGGCATGCTTTTCTTAGTCATATTAAATCTATTTGGATTTTAAGCCCTTTTCTGAAGAAATTAATAAGGTAATGAAGCTGATTATACAGCATGGGCTGAGTCTAACACTGCCCACCTCAGGAGAAAATGATTACACCACATGGTTGATAATGGGAGGCTAGGTCTTCCAATTAATGGGGGGCACTGTATCTCAATAGAAGAAGCTGACACTGGGGAATAACTGTATGGCTCCCAAACTATGTGATCTGCTTCTCCTCAAAAGACTAACAATGAAATAAAATACAAAGTTCGATCTTCACCACTTAGTGACCTCAGTGAATCAAAATGAAACAAACAAACTACCAAAACTAGTACTTCTTTCTTTGTGTGTTTTAATCTCCCTGATACTTGGTTGGGGAAGGATTAGCCAAAAGTGATATCCTACAGAAACCAAGTAATGGATAAGTCACTAATCATTTGATCTGCTTCTAAGAAAAATAGCAAGTGTGAATTAAGTTTTGAACTAGCTAATATAAAAGTCTGAATATCATTAATATTTATCATAACAATTATAACCTTATAATTTTTCTTTAATCTACAGGACTTATATCTATTCATTCTCTCCTCCACTCACTGTCTTCTGAGTAATTTTTCAAGTAAGCAAATCTTGTTATATTGTTCCTTACCTAAATTCCTTCAGCATTGGGGTGCCTGAGTGACTCAGTCATTTAAGCGTCCAACTCTTGATTTCAGCTCAGGTCATGATTTCAAGGTTTGAGATCAAGCCCCATATGGAGCTCCATGCTGGGCATGGAGCCTGCTTCAGATTCTCTCTCCCCCTCTCCCTCTGCCCCTCCTCTCTCATTTACATGCACTCTTTCTCTTTCTCTCTCTCAAAAAAATTCCTTCATTGTTTTGTACACCTGTTAGTCTTAGACAAGCCAAATCTCCTTAGTGAGGTATTAGTCATTTTGACAGATAATCAATTCAGTCCTAAAACATCATATTTTCAAACAGTCACCTACTGCCATCTTAAATTCACAGGGCTATGCAGAGGGCACTTCATGCTAAAGCAATATTTCTTAATACTTGCTAAAACTTTTGCCTAAAACACTAATCCATAGGCCAGTTGGTTTGAATCGCTTGAGTTGACAAGTACTAAGATTGCATTAGCAACAAGCAGTTCTAAACACACACACACACACACACACACACACACACACAAATTAGTGCAGCAAGTGTCTACTATGGCTTCTCTGACTTAGGCTCTACAGCTAATCCCTCCATTGTGACCTATTATTTCTCCAATTTTAAGGAATGGCAAAAGTAAAAAGAGTTTAGCAAGGTAAAGAAAGAGACCATTGTCCCAATGTTTAGGGCAGATCTGATTCTAAATTACCAGTACGGTCCTTCCCTGAGAGAATAGCCTCTTCTTTAGCTGTAGGTACGAGGACCATTTATGTTATTGACCATTTGACATATAAAATCTCCAACCTATAAATTGCCTTCAATTCAGACCTACTTTAACAAAAGTTTTATGGTAAAGAGAGTAATGTGCTTGCATTTCACCATTTGCAGGCAGGATATTTGCTCTACATTACTTTCTAACATTTTATTATCTTTCTCTATCTCTCTGTACTCTACATTCAACCAACATAAATTATTTACAATTATTCAAACTTTCTGCTTTTTTTTTTTAAATGTCTTTGCAACTGCTGTATACTCACATTGTCTGTATTAGGTGGTTAAGCTTTAATTCCTAGAATGCTCAAAATCACAGGCACTGTACTTATGTGTATTTCTTTTTTAGACTGTGTGTTTCCTGAGACAAGTTGCCATATCCCCAGTGCCAAGCAGGGTGACTGAAACAGTGTCTATAAATTGATAAGTACATAAAAACAAATAACTGAAGCTAATAATTTGTGACTATAAATTATTTTTAAGTGTTTAAAACAGATATATTTTTTCTATATGATGGCATACAGGAAGTTCTGTTTGTCCACAGTAGCTAATCAGAACCAATACTAAATAAAACATGCTAGTTTAACATATGTTATCATGGGGAGGAAAAATAATTTTCCCTCTAACCTTCTGAGTTCATAGCTAAGACCCCTGTAATAAAAGACAGATTAACAAGAAAACAAACAGAAGTTTATTAACATGTACAACTCATGTTATACATGAGTATACATAGGAGAAATGCGGAGAAAAATGATTAGCTCAAAGAGGTGGTTTAGAACTCCAGCTTAAATATTATCTTTAGTTAGAGACAAAAGAAAAAAAGGTGTGTAGACTGAGTAATAGGGAGGCCAGTTATGGGAAGGTTAACAGGAAAAAACATGATAAACAAGGCTAAGCCTTGTTATGCAGATTTAAGTCATTGCCTTCTCCATGATCTCCCTCCCATGATGGGTCTAAAGTGTTGTCTCCCATGATTAACCTTTGTCCTTCCTGGTAGAGAAGGAAGGAGGAACACCTCTGTAAATTTATGTCTTTATTTTAGACAAGTAGGGGGATGTTGGAGAGCTTTACTTGTGTCCGCTTTTTCTCAACAGCCTTTGGCTCAAAATAATTCTTATGCAAAATGGTGTATTTGGGGTTTTCATTCAGTTATATTTCAGGATGGCATATTCTACTACCCTGCACTTTCTACAGTAATGTCAGAAAATATTTTAAAAAATGAGCACAATATTGAGACAGATAGTCTCAATAGGTATCCATATCTAGCCTGATTTAATAAGCAGAGTTGGCAGGTAAACAAATAGATTTAAAACAAACAAAAAGCCAATTTCATGTACCCCAGGAATTCTTGATTTTTTATGTTTACCCACATTATCGTATTTCAGATTATGTATTTATTAGTAATAAATAGTTAACAGATCACTTAAAATAGTTGGCTATAAAAAATGAGTTAACTTTTATTTCATAATCTGTACTTCAAATACTTCTTTGAGAGTAAGTTGTAAACTTGTGAAGTAATATGAGGAGAAAAGAAGAATTTTATTTAAAAAGAATGACTTTGAAATCAGAAAGTGCTGGGGTTTTTTTTATTATTATTACATTAGTCACCATACAATACATCATTAGTTTTTGATGTAGTGATCCATGCCTCATTGTTTTCGTATAACACCCAGCGCTCTATGCAGTACCATATGCACCCAAATGTTCATAGCAGCAATGTCCGCAATAGCCAAACTGTGGAAAGAGCCAAGATGTCCTTCAACAGATGAAAGAATAAAGAAGATGTGGTCCATATATACAATGGAATATTACTCACCCATCAGAAAGGATGAATATCTAACTTTTACATCAACATGGATGGGACTGGAGGAGATTATGCTAAGTGAAATAAGTCAAGCAGAGAAAGTGCTGTTCTTAAGTCAGATCTTAACCACTTATGACCTTTGATATCTTGAGCAATTTAGACTATAAAAGCCTAATATCTATCTCAAAGAGTTGTAATGATATACAGTGATCATGCATGCAAAAGACTAAGTGAGGAGATTAGTATTTAGTTTATGTCCTAATCATTTGTTATCATTACCATGATTTTTATTAATTAAGGAATTTTTCTACATGAAACAAATTTATTGGATAAATCTTATCTTTCCAATGGCTTTCATAAATAATTCAGAAATGTATCCCCAAGAACAATGACATGTTCTAAAATAAGTTTTTTGTTTCCCAATGTTTACCTCAATATTTAGTGAGTTATTAGATATCCATTATTCTTTAGATATTTCATTAATAATATTTAAGATGCCCAAACCTGGCCTGTAACTTCAGGAAGGCCTTGTAACTCTCATGAGTTGATTAAGCTATGTAAGTCTTGTTCCTTTAAAAACAAAACAAACAAACAAAAAAGAAAGAAACAATGCATTTTTTTAAAGATTTTATTTATTTGAGAGAGAGAGAGAGAATGAGAGAGAGCACGAGAGAGAAGAGGGTCAGAGGGAGAAGCAGACTCCCTGCTGAGCAGGGAGACCAATGCAGGACTCGATCCTGGGACTCCAGGATCATGACCTGAGCCGAAGGCAGTCACTCAACCAACTGAGCTACCCCGGCGCCCAACAATGCATTTTTAATACTAAGGTGTTCACTAGTCTAGAAGTTAGTAACACAAATGAAAATGTACCACCTCAAGCAGAATTTTTTATAGTTAATATATGAAAATTATAAAGGTTTCCTTAGTGCTACATATTACAGTACTAAGTGCTGAGAAAAAAATATATATTTAAATAATTTTCAGTTTCAATTTTGGTGATCATCATATGCTTAAAAATAAAAATCATATGAATAATTGGAATAAGAGGGTGAATCTACATATAAATAACAGAAGTACTTCTTATAGCAATGTCAAATTAGCTTGTATCAGTCAAATTTTCCAACACAAAACTAGAAAATACAGATAGTTAAAAGGAACAACAAAAACATTTCTTCAAGGCTGCCAAGATCTGAAGGAAGTAGATCCTGGGCAAAAGGGAAATAAGGAAGTGAGTCTGGATTTCCTAAGTGCTTCTTCTTGGCATTTAACAATCCACATGTGGTGGTGCAAAAGCCAAGATACTGAACGAGGATTTTCTGCAATCTTGCAAAGGTGAGATAACAGAAATTAAATAAGACCCACCAAGGGGAAGGAGCACTTGTAAATATTCTAGTTGTTCACCTGTGAGACTGGAAGGAATATTCTCTAAAATAATGGCAAGCCTATAAAGAGACTAGCTCTCACAAAGGTTGAAACCAGGGATGCCTGGGTGGCTCTGTTGGTCAAGCATCTACCTTTGGCTCAGGTCATGATCCCAGGGTCCTGGGATCTAGTCCCACATTGTACTCCTTGACCAGCAGGGACCCTGCTTCTCCTTCTGCCTGTCACTCCTCCTGCTTGTGCTTGCTTTCTCTCTCTGACAAATAAATAAAATCTTAAAAAAAAAAAAACAGAAACAAAAACAAAACACCAGAGGTTGAAACCACACCAAAGATGAGGTCAACTACTGATTGAATTATGGTTATTTACTAGTAGCCTACTAGTAGACCTAGGGGTTGTACTGAAGAAAGCTATCAATAATTTTAATAAGCATGGAAGCAGTATTGGAGTCCACGGCTTGTAAAGGTGGAGCGTTTCTGATTACTATACTAGGCTTTAACTTACACTGGAATTCAAGGTCAATGAGATGTAGATCAGCTCTCCAAAAGTGTTATATCCAGCTTTAGGTAAGCTTAATTTTATACTAGATTAAAGTAATATGGACCTAATTGAACAGCCTATGAAAAACAAAAGTAAAACGTCTATGAAGAGAAAGGATCCAATATGTTACATTATTTCTAGAATTTTTCTTTCACAAGTTCAGAATTCAACTTTTTAAAAATGGCCTAATAGACAAGAATGAATATGATGATCATGATGATAATAATAATAATATAAAGAAAGACAAAATAAATTTCCATTTCCAACAGAGGAAAGCCACAGTTTGGAGTTTTGAGACATAGATTTTAAGACATGTGAAATTAGTATTTTCAAGAAAATGGAGATACGTTGGAAATTTTCATAAGGGAACTGAATTCTAGAAAATGGTTATTAAAAAAATTAGAAGAATTAAAGCCATGCTATATGTGAAATTGAGCAGTAAAGAGCTAGATTGAAAACCAGATAAGATAGCAGAAGACAGGATTAAAAACCTGAAGAATAAGACAAATGAAAATATCCAGAAGAAAGAACACAGAAAGAAAAGGGATACTGTGAACAGGCCTAACATCTGTATAACTGGAGTCCCACTAGAAGTAAAACAGGATGAGGCAGAAAAATCGTTTGAAAACTAATAGTTGAGGATTTCCAAAATGATTCAATGACATCAAGTCAAAGATTTAAGCTTTTCAAACTTCAATAAAATACATATAAAGAAAATGACACATATTATAGTCAAACATCTAAAATGTCAAAAGGAAAGAGAATATTAAAACCATCCAGATATCTTTAAAAGATAATGATAGGACCAATAGTGGCCTGATGACATAAATGAGTGGAAAAGACCACAAAATAATTTATTTTCAAGTGCTGAAGGAGAAACAAAAACCTACCAACAAAGAATTCTACATCTAGTAGGAATAACCTGCAAAACTTAAGGCAAAATGAAGAAAAATTTGTAGGCAAACAAAAATTGAGAATTTTCATCACCAGCAGTTTTTCATTAAAGGTATTTTTAAGCCAAAGTATAATAATACAATTGATAAACCAGACTTAATTAAACTGAAAAATTTCTACCACTCTGCAAAAGACAATATCAAGAGAATTAGAAGACAAGCCACAAACTGGGAGAAAATATTTACAAAAAAAACCTACATCTGATAAAGAAGTGTTATCCAAAATGGCAAAGAACCCTTCAAACTCAACAATAAGAAAACAAACAACCCAATTTAAAAACCGAGCCAAAGATCTAACAGACATCTTGCTAAAGAAGATATACAGATGGCAAATAAGCACATGAAAAGATGTTCCACATCATGTCACCAGGGAAATGCAAATTCAACCAACAATGAATAAGAATACACATCTATTAGAATGACCCAAATCCAGAACATTGACAACACTAAATGCTGGTGGTGTGTGGAGCAAAAGGAACTCTCATGTGTTGCTGATAGGAATACAAAATAGTACAGTCACTTTGGAAGACAGTTTAACAGTTTCTTACAAAACTAAGCATACCCTTACTATATGATCCAGTAATCACATCCCGTGGTATTGTACTATTCTTTGTTAAAATTATACCTCAATAAAGCTGTTAAAAAATAATTAATAAGCAAGAAAAAAAATAACTTTCTCCAGAAAGTCTTCTTTTGCCCTATGTCAGTGTTCTCCAAAGAAAAAGAACCCATAAAATGTATGTATGTGTGTGTGTGTGTGTGTGTGTGTGTGTGTGTGTGTGTGTGTGTGTGTGGTGAAAAAGAGAGAATGAAAAAGGTAGACTTAGAGATATAAGATTAATTGTGCAAGTACAAGTTGAGAATTTACAGGGTAGTCCAGCAGCCTGCACACTCAGGGAAGAAACGCAGTTCAGGTCCAGAGGCAGCCTCATGGTAGAATTTTCTCTTCTTTGGGGAAGTCTACCTTTGTCTTAAGCTTTCAACTGATTATGTGAGGACCACCCATATTATCAAGACAATATGCTTTATTCAGTGTCTACTTATTTAAATAGTAATCCCATACCAAAAAAAAAAAAAAATCTTCACAGAAAAATCTAGACTTGTATTTGGTCTAGTATCTGACTACTATGACCCAGCCAAGTTGATATAAAATTAACCATCATACGTAATTCCCCATTTATATAATAATTTTCCTGTTTGTCGTCCCTTATCATCTTGCACTTTTTCTATTATGGTATTTCCACATGTAAATGACTATCTTCACTGCTAGGGTATAAACTACATAAGAAAATCTATCTGATCTACCTTACCATTGCTGCCTTAATGACCAGGAAGCCCACAGTGCTCAGTAGACATTTACTATTTATATCCCACAGTACTCTGTAGACATTTACTATTTATATCCAAAGTGAAGATTGTATATAAGAGATACTATGAAGGAAGACTTGACAAGGCTTGGTCACTGAGGCATGTGACATATAAAACTGAATTCCAGTTATCAAGTCATGTGATTCCAGGTACTAATAACAACAGTATAAAGAGCTGATTGAGAGCTGGACGTGTTGAAATTGAAGTTTTAGCAGGATACTGGAAGGAAAACTTCCAGGAGATTTTAAGGTATAAAAAGTAATTTACTCAGGAGAAGACGGGACAAGATATGTAAGAATAATAGTAACAGTTACAACCGAGGATGAGATTTCCAAGGAAGCTCCACAAAGAAAAATAAAAGGCTGCCCAATAAAACACTCAATTGTAGAAGGTGTATGTTGTGCTTATTTTGATTTTTATCACTTTTATTAATGATGCAGTGGGTACACTCTAAGTCAGACTCATAAAAACTGAGATACAGCAGGAAGTGAAAGAAGAATTGGAACTCCTGAGAGTGTAAGTAATTTATTCAAGTTCACACAGCTAATAAGTGGCAGGGTCAGTATAGCCAGGTGGTTTGGCATTAGTGTCTGTCCTCTCAGCGAGCTGTCTCTTTTGACTCACTGGAGATTGATAAGATGGAATATGGACAGAACTTGGGCAAATGCTCACAGTAAGGGGACGAATTCAAAGAAGAATCACTTAAAGAGACCGAGAAAGCATAACAGAGGTAGGCAGGCTGGGAGAGGACAGTATTACAGAAGAGATGTAGTGTTCAGGGGAAGAGAGTCAGCAGTGCCACAGAGAGGTGAGGGAAGAAAAGGACTGAACAAGAAAATGTGGCATACCCTCTCCTTTTAATTTTAACCATCTGCAGTTTAATAAAAAGCTGACATTAAGTACCTTAAATTTAGAAAAGGTATCTGCTAAGATATTAATTATCCTTCCTCTCTGTTCTCTGAACTGAGATAATTAATATTCACTAGCCTTTTTGCTGTCTGACATTTTGGCTTTTAGACCTCCAGGGCATCATCATCCTGGTTGTTCTTTCAAAGAGCTATTATACTGATAACTGTCCACTATTTAGAATTATTTTAATGATATAACACCCTCTTTGCTGCCAATCAATTGTAATAAACAAGGAATGAGATTTCATTTTTTCCAGGCTATCAGAATAAATTTATTCTAAAATTTGGCATTTGTATTACCCAGAAAATAAAATAAATGAAGAATGCCCACATCATGCTGAGATCCTTTCTAACCTTGGTAAGTTTAATGTATCCACAAGACATAAAAAAAAAACTCATATTTTGTGTTTTTATCTCAGGATCTCAGGGACAGTTTGCAATATCAGACAGTGTATGTCAAACTTATTTTTGCAGAAACTTTTTGCTTAAACTGATCATTTAAAGGCTCAAGAGTTTACAGGCTCAAGACATGTGAGAAAAGCGCTGATGATGAAAGGAAATGTAGCTGGGTTTGTCTCCATCCATTTGTGCCCAGTTATGAAATAGTTGGGTTGAAGGTCAGCTGGAAGTGTGAGGAGAGGTTATGGAATAAAATTCCACAGATCAGAGAGCAGAGTTTTCACTGTCTGAATGACTGGCCTTCCCTGCTAATAGGACTTCCCATATAATGTGTAATCTGAAATGACACAAGGGAGAGTAAAGCCCTAGTAGGTGGTACAGAAGTAAGGATGTACTGAATTAAAGAGGACATCTAAAGATCTCTTCTACTACCCAAATTACCTCTCCTGGAGGAGAACAGAAAATCTTATGAATTACCCAAGTTGGAATTAGTCTATAATTTCACAGCATTTTTGCCTCTGTTTACATTTATACTTGAATTTATACTTGAATACCTAAAGTTATCCAGGCAGTATTTTCTCCAAGTCGTTCAGGGTTTATCTTTGTTTCCAATTTCTCTGGCCTGTTCTCAGTCATTGGCTTGTTAACTCCTCCGTTCTTCTTGAAATCCTTTTCTAATTTGTCTTGCATAATAAGGCACTCCTCCTATATTTGCAGTCATTCTTTGTCAGCGCACTTCACGGACTCTTCTTACTCCTCAGGTTAAAAAAAGAAGAAAAAGAGGGAGAAGAAAATAAAAGAAGAAAAAGGCAATCCTCCAGGTATCATCTTCAGCCCTCTTTTCTTGCTTCACAGGGTTACTTTCGACTATTTAAATCACAGGATAGCTTCCAAGACCAACTCTCTGACATGACTCTTAAATCTTCAATCTATAACCCATAAACCACTCACACTAAATCTTTCTCCACTACTTCTTTCAGAGGAACTTGTGGTTCTCTTTCTAGATCTTTCACTCTAATAGCAGCTCCATTTACCATATTGAATTCCTACTCTGTCAAAACACAACATAAAATTCACCTACTCTATGTTTCTGCTGCTTCCACAGGAAAATGTAGTATTCTGTTTGTCCCTTCATAGAGTGTGTTACTCTACCTAGCATCCGCTGCCCTCTATTGTAATTTTTTCTTTTAATTTTTCTACCACATTACACTGTGAACTCCCTGAGACAGAAGGGCCTAAGTCTTACTCATTTTTATCTCTTCCATAAGATTTAGCACTGTGTTCTTTGAACATAGAGAGCCCTTAATAAATGCTAGTTGTTTTTCTTTGACAGTGAGATCTTAAGTCTCCCTAAAACATTATGAGAAGCTATAAATAAACTGCTATGATGTAGTGCCTCTAAACAGAGAAGTGCAAGAATAAATTAGCTTTATTTTTCTTTTTAAGGAAGTTTTTAGGCTTTCATTGTGATATTTATATTCAGTGTTTTCCCTGGAACTATTTTATTGCAGATGTTCTTCCTGTTACAAAATAGATTTATTTTAAACAATGTAAGTAAAAAGTGAATTTTACTCTTGGTTTATTGCTTGTTTTTTTGCAGATTAAATATAGTTTTAAATATACTAGAATAATTTATAATTTAGGCCTAAATTGAAGATATATCATTAATTTTAATATCCTAAAATATATGCTTGGTATATTGGATCTTTTGTTTTGTTAGTCTTTTAATCACACACATGCTCTTCTTTATAATACACATATTATATACATACATTCCTTCGGTACTACTCGAAAGAGCCTCTCCTTATCTCTTCCAGAAAGTAGACTTTTCCCATTTTTATTTACATATCTTCTCTTTCCTAACCTTCAGCTCTTTTGTCCATCTTTGGGAGAACACAGCTACAATGACAATTAGATGGAAAGTGGTCTATAAAACAATTTTGATTACTGATGGGAATCCTAGTGATCTGGTCCACTTTTCACGTAGTAAAGTAATTTAAATATAAGTGTGCTTTCTCAATAGTGTCATTTACTGACATTTAAAATAACTCAATTCAATACCTTGATTAAAAAAGAATCACATTTACAGGTCTATAAAGTTTGTTCCATGTTAGTGTTTTTATGAAATAAGAAAGACAAAAAGAATATTTCATGGAGTTGCATTTATTTAATTTCTAGGATTGCTACAGACTGGGATATATGTCCCAAGGGTCTGAAAATATTCCTAGCACTTAATAAGACCCTAGGAAACATTTGTGAAATGAATGAATGAATGATGATATATTTTTTCTTTTATAGTTCAAATTTCTTTCTTTAAAAAAATTAAATTATATTAGTTGCCAACTGTTCCACTTTAATAGTTTTAGTTGATAAATGTTAACTTCATATCAATCCACCAAAACTAATTTATTAGTCCTTAAATTCTAAAAGTCTAATAATCATTAGCTTAGAAGACAATTTTCTGAGTGTGATCACATTAATTTAAAAAATTTTTAAATTCCATTCCCACTTTACCCAAACTTTACTATCTACATTTATGAAGGAACTATCTAAGTAGCTGAATACTGGATTCAGGTTGATTTAGAAAGTTTTCGCCCGGGCATGGGCATGCAGGGATGGGGGATGGAGAGGATCAGTCAAGTCAAAATCATTTTGAAAAGTAAAGTTTAAGAAAATAAATAAATAAATAAATAAATAAATAAATAAATAAATAAATAAATATTATGTGAATCCAGAGGTTCAGAGGAATTCAAGTTGAGGTCAGAGACAGATGGAGTCAATGTCAAAGTAATGAAGATAGAAAATGAACCAGACAATCAACTGGAAATGGGAAAGGAGGGCCCAGATTGTTATACGTGCTTCTAAGCATCCACCTACAAATACAGGTTCCAACAGCCCTTTCCAACTCAAGATGCCAGTCACAGTTTTGGTTGTTACCTGAACTCTTGACCAACTGGCTATGAGTTAGAAGTTCCCACAACCCCCTACATGGGTTTGATTAATTTGCTGGAGCTGATCACAGAACTCAGAAATCCCATTTACTTAGTAGTTTACCCATTCATTACAAAGGATATTAAATGATACAAATCAAGAGCCAGATGAATGATTACATATGGTGAGGTCCTAAACAAAGGAGCTTCTGTCCTCGTAGAGTTTGGGACCCAGTATGGTGGCACATGAAAGCATTCTGGTTCTCCAAACTGGAAGTTCTCTGAACTCCCTCCTTTAGGGTTTTTTACAGAAGCTTCATTAATAGGCATGGTTGATTAACTCATTGACCATTGGTGATTGATTCAACCTCTAGCACTTCTCCCCTCTCCAGAAATCAGAGGACTGGGACTGAAATCCACAACCCTGGAATCACATGGTTGTTTCTCTTAGCAAACAATCCCAATTGTTAGGTGTTTTTCAGAAGTTATCTCATTAAGATAACAAAAGACTTTTATTGCTCTCATCACTTAGGGGGTTCTAAGAGTTTTAGGAGCTCTATGTCAGGAATGGGGTTGAAGACCAAATATATAAATTTCTTATTATACTTCACAATATCACACCATCCATACTATTTTCTACTCTAATTAAAAAACAACTAAATGAACAACAACAACAAAAATATCAGTGTTATGGATGGTTTTTCAAGAATGTTAGGTAAATAATTAGTTGTGCTGATCAGGGCACCCTTTAAATAGGGATATAGATATATTTTGTAAGAAAAAATGCATTCTCTCAGTCTTTAGACTGTAAATCTCCAAAACTACACATAGGAAACAATACAATTAAGAGTATCTACAGCCTCACTCAGGAAATGTGAACATCACCAAAGAGAAGAAAAAGAATGATATGGAAAATAATGCTTAGCTTGTGTTTCATGGCATTTAGAAAGAATGTCCTTTGATAAATATGTTTGAAATATATACTGGAACTATCACAAGCTCTGTGGATATATTGGAGGGGTTTTGTTTCTTTGTTTGTTTGATGTGGGGCTTGAACTCACAATCCTGAGATCAAGACCTGAGCTGAGATCAAGAGTCGGATGCTTAACCGAGCTACCCAGGCACCCCTACATTGGAGGGTCTTAAACATTTCGTAAGAAAATTCCAACATTGATAAGTATATTTATAAATGTTTCCAATGTGTTATATTCTCATATAATTATTCTGTGAAGGCCCATAATGGAAGTATGTATTGACACTAAGTATCTATGCAGATGGGCCCTGGTGACCAACTTTTATGCTTTGGTAGCTTCACCATTATTGTGTATGTGTATATCAGCTAATAATTTTTAGTACTGCATACCAGAAAAATGAATAAAGCATATATGTATCATTTGGTGCTAAGATATGTAATTTTTTATTACTCCCTAAATGTTTATTTTCCTCCTATTGAATATGAAGCTTTGTGAGAAAAATAAAATTATCTTTCACTGCCTTGCAGATCAATAGTATGTTATATTATTGTTTGATTCTTTTCTTCAAAGTCAGGTGAGAGCCAGATAATTGGACAAGACTCTAGATGAATAATCTTTGGTCTTTTTCTCACATCTCATATTCAGTCCATCACAAAATAATGTTGGCTTTGCTTTCAAAATTCATCTAAAATCTGACCACTTTTTTCCATCTCCACTGCTACAGCTCTCATCTCACCATTATCTCACGATCATTTTATACCTGGAAGACTGGAGGAACATTCAAAAAAATCTTTTAGCTTCTTTCATCCCACAAATTATTCCCATAATTTACAGCCAGAATAATGCCTTTAAAGCCCAAGTGAGTGAGGTCATACTTATGCTCAGTACCTTGCAGTAGCTCCCCACTTCACTTAACGTTCCATAGGTCCTAGAACCATTTTCATAGTTGCTTACAAGGTTCTACATCCCGTGCAACACCCCCACCTCCTTTCCACTCTATTGAATATCCTACAACTATTCCCGCCCTTACTCTGCTCCATCCTCATTGCCCCCTTGCTAATGCTAAAGCATGTGAACATACCAGGCCTTTTGCCCCACCTGGTATCTCTGCTACACCACACAAATATTCACTTGCACTCCCAATCTCTATTTTGTACTATTGTTTTCATAGATTTTATAAACTTCTATAATAATACATAATTAATTAATTTATTATATTTTTCATTGGCATCTCCCACTAAAACATAAGGTCTATAAGGGTATATACATCTTTTAATATTTAATTTATACATTATATTTATGTATTACTATTAAATAAATAATATAAAAATACTTATATTTTATAGTTTTATAGAAATTTATACAATTATATCCCCAATGACTAGACTAGCATTCAGCAAATATTAGGTTAAGTCACATTAGTATGAATGAATGAATGAATGAATGAGTGATTCTAAAAAGCAATGTCCCAGAGTTATATTTAAACTTATGTAGATATTCAAATAGTCAACCAGAAATCACAATCCTAAAACCTAAGATTATATTTCATTCCTACATATTTATTGAATTTATAAACTAGTTCAATTACTACAGTAGTAACTTTTCAACTAAAAATGACATATAGTTCCTGATTTGTCTGGAGAATTGCAAAATTTTTTCTTGTAACATGTATGAAAATGGAAAAGAGCCAGGGTCGAGTATTATATACAGACTAATCTGGGAAGAAAGCTACTCAGAGATCCAGAAAGGTAGAAGGTAGCTTTATCATACTGCGTTGGATTTTAAGAACACCCCATGTAGGAAGTAGGGTGAAACTACTAATAATGCAATCTATAAATTATTAAGTATCTACTGCATTGCAGTCATCCAACCCCAGTACATAGGAAAGTTAGATAAATGGGAGCTTAGAAATAAGAGTAAAAGCAGGAAGACCATTATATTTGTACCACGTGAACATATAGCAGTAGAGGCAAACTATGGCTAACACTTAGTTTGGACTCCTCCATTCCAACAGCATCCATTCCAATACAGTGTCTATTTTGAACCGGGCAGTTTTCATAGCCTATACCTTAACACTAATTTACTGGTACAAAATAATTAAAGGTATTTTATGATTTTACTAAGATCCATTTCATTAAAAAAGACATTAGTTTTGGATGTTTAATGTCTTCACAAGCACACTCATTACTGCTGGTCAACATATCACATGAAAACCTACGAAAGAGTCAGTAATTATGTCTACTTATATTCAGAGCAATGAAAATGTCAGCATGTTAAGCATCCTCATAAGATTACAACCTTCCCTTTACTCCAGAACACATACGACAGTTAATTTAATACCTGGCATAATGGAAAACTTCAGCAAATCTAACAACTCCCTAATGGCTTCTTGCCACAGCTGCTTGATGGGGGAAGAGAGTGTATCAAATTTTTATTCCTACTTAAGCTCTAGAGAAACAGGCTTGTTTATTTATAGGAAAACAACACTTTAAACGTAGCACTTAAAATGTATTGCCTGCTATTTTTAATATTTACTATTTCATAGTGGCTGATAGAAACAGAAAGAAATAAAATTTTAAAGACAGAAAGAGATACAGCTTTGTCAAATTCTTTCTGAGACTCGGGTTAAGAAAGCTATCAGTGGGGCGCCTGGGTGGCTCTGTCGTTAAACGTCTGCCTTTGGCTCAGGTCATGATTCCAGGGTCCTGGGTTCGAGCCCCGCATGGGGCTCCCTGCTCCGCTGGAAGTCTGCTTCTCCCTCTCCCACTACCCCTGCTTGTGTTCCCTCTCTCCTACCTGTCTCTGTGTGTCAAATGAATAAATTAAAAAAAAAAAAAAGAAAGCTATCATTGACAGCTCCTTCGGAGGAAGAAACATTATTTAGTCAAATTTCAGATAATGAAAAATAATACAACAGGTAAGAGAAAAGGAAACTACTATTTAATTTATTTGCTTTCACACTATAAATTGAAACTGTTGTGTAGATGACATAATCAATTCTTTCTATATAACATATATGTGAATAGATAAATTGAAAGCTAAGTAATCAAAAAGATGCAAAGATCTAATTTATTTCAATAGAGCATACAAAAATATCAAGGGGTAATTCTGGGGAAAGAGATTTTAAGAGCAGACTATGCATTGCTATCCTCGCTTTTTCCTTGAAGGATATCATCAGACATGAATACAATCTTTTCTTGCCATTACTTCCTCTTATATTTCTGAGTTGGTTTCTCCTTTGAAATCATTTCCACCACCTTTCTTTGGTAAAAAATAGTACCTCAATAAAGAAAGTAATCCGACCTAACAAAAACCCTAACATTTATATTTTGAAACCTTTTTTTTAAAAAGATTTTATTTAATTATTTAAGAGACCATGAGCAAGACAGCACACACAAGGGGAACAGAAGAGGGAGAAGCAGACTCCCCACTGAGCAGAGAGCCCAATGTGGGGTTCGATCTCAGAACCCTGAGATCATGACCTGAGCCAAAGGCAGCTGCTTAACTCACTGAGTCACCCAGGCACCCCTATTTTGAATCTTTTTTAGCCTATATTTGGAAATAAGAAAAATAATTACTGGCTATAAAATGCACCTTGTTATTACTATTTATTAAAAATTCTGTGAAATTAAAAAAACTTTTTTTAATCTTATTTTATTATGTTATGTTAATCACCATACATCCTTAGTTTTTTTTATTATGTTATGTTAATCACCATACATTACATCATTAGATTTGATGTAGTGTTCCATGATTCATTGTGTATAACACCCAGTGCTCCACGCAGAACATGCCCGCTTTAATACCCATCACCAGGCTAACACATCCCCCTGCCCCCCTGTCCCCTAGAACCCTCAGTTTGTTTCTCAGAAAAGAACACTGGTTTTAAAAGCTGGATGAATAAGTGAGAGAGATGGGACTAAGACATCAGCCAACAAAATTTCCCTATGAATCATTTCATAAATGACTAAGTAAGAACTCACCAAATATTTTGTTTTTCATTCTCAAGGATTATGTAAACAAAGGAAAATTTTACAAGTCTTTTGAAAATCATAATCCTATCTAGAACCCTACATGATTTTAAGAAATGTAAGGCTGTTTTAGGGAAATGCAGAAGGTTCAATGCTCACGAAATCATATTTCAAAAGATCACACTCATATCCCTTACCAAGACACAAGATGCTCTGTGGCCTGCCCCCATCCAGCTATCTCTTTGCTCTCACTTACCTATTTTAGTGTAAGTGATATAGAACAGGTTAGAATTTCCTTCATCAAATTCTCCTTCACATCTCTGTGACTTTTTACTAGTGCCCTGAAAAATAAGAATTTTTCCCACCCTATTTCTTTTTATTTTAAGATTTTTTATTTGTTTTTGAGAGAGAGAGAGAGAGACAGAGAGAGAGACAGAGGATGAGTGGGGGAGGGGCAGAGGGACAAGCAGACTCCCTGCTGAGCAGGGAACCCGACTGGGGACTCTATCCCAGGACCCGGAGATCACCACCCTAGCAGAAGGCAGATGCCTAACCAACTTAGCCACCCAGGTGCCCCTCCCACACTATTTCTTTAACAAACAAGAAAACAAAATCTTATTCATTTTTCAAAGAATCAAATCAAGTATCTCCTCTAAAATTCTTCTCCTGGCCTTCTGAGATGGGTTGAGTTCCCCTCATGTACCATGCAACCTAAATATACCATTATAATATCAACACTTAACATACTATGTGGAAATTATCTGTTTTCTGTGGTTTGTTTCTTCTAGGTTATAAATTTCTTAATTAGGAAAATGTGGCTTTATTTATCTTTCTAGTGCCTAGCATAATGATTGGCACTCAGTGGGCCCTAAAATATCTATCATAAAATAATGAGATTGTCCTCAGAACTTGGTAATTGGTAATAGGTCAAACGCCTTAGCATCTGTGGAATTAGCACATACCACATTCACGTAACTTATATTGCAATATGTTGCTACAATTGTTTTATTTTATTACTAATTATTGTTGTTAATCTTTTACTAATTTATAAACTAAACTTTATCATAGGTATGTTTGTGTAGGAAAAAACATAGAATATATAGAATTTTACACTATCCGTGGTTTCAGGCATCCACTGCAGGTCTTGGAACATATTCCCAGTGGATAAGGTGGCAGCAGGGGGGGGCAGGGCACTACTGTACTCTATATTTTAGTGTTAATGGTCTGAACAGCAGTCAGTTTTCCTTAAAACACAAAAGCCAACAAATTATATTACTGGATAATAGCTTGTCCTAAAGTCCAATTTATAGTTATTAAATCAAATGGTAAAAGTGTAAAGCAAGCACATTAGATGTTGATGAAAACATTTAAATATAAATATTTTAAGCACAGTCATATGCAAATATCAGTCTTAATTGTTAACACTGAATATAAAATATAAAAATATAAATTATAGTTTTATGATACTCAGATACCATCAGCCTTACTCATAACATTGGTAAACAAATATCTGCAGTAACATTTTATTTTTTTCTGATTTCCTAGCACAACTAACAGAACCTGCATTCATATAATCAAAAATTCATGGAATATTAATATTTTTGACATCATCTAAAGACTTCTCTTAATTAGGCTTCACTCTACAAAATTTATGTATGTGTATTTGATGTCAAATTCTGAGTTAAAATAATAACATTAAACCATATTTTCTTTACCTCTGGAATTCTAAATAAAATACTTAAAACAACTCATTAAAACATCCTTGCCTCTCTAGAAAAAATGTTCCATAGTGTTGAATATATAAGCAGGTTTATCAATAAGCAACTATAAGTCAATACTTTGAATCATTTTTTTTTTTTAGAGAGAGAAAGAGAGAAATTGGGAGCGAGTGGTGGGAGAGGCAGAGAGAGAAAAGGAGAGAGAATCTCAGTCAGGCTCCGCACTCAGCTTGGAGCCCAACATGGGGCTCATTCAAACAACCCTGCGATCATGACCTGAACCGAAATCAGGCGTCAGATGTTTGACTGACTGAGTCACCCAGGTGCCCCTGGTGATTTGAATCACTTTAAGGGGTATTGTTTCATCTCTTGATCAACCTATAAGCTAGGTGTTCCACTGAACTTATATTAAAATAATAATAATAAAACAATAAAAGTCATTAGCACCCAGAAGCCATTCTGTTGCAGTAAAGTGGTTAAACATAAATTGTATAAGAAAACATTTGAAGGGCACCTGGGTGGCTCAGTTGGTTAAGCGTCTGCTTTTGGTTCGGGTCATGATCTCAGGGTCCTGGGATCCAGAGCCCACTTCAGGCTCCCTTCTCCATGGAGAGCCTGCTTCTCCCTCTCCCTCTGCCCCCCCCACCTCATGTTCTCTCTCAAATAAATAAATAAAAAGTCTTAAAAAAATAGAAAAGAAAACATTTGAGGGCCTATTAAGGTGAAAGTATATGCGAATACAGTTTTTGAGATATTCTGGTAATGACTAGAAAAAGAAGATTTTTCCCTGTTTTGTAAATAGTTATTATTACTAATAATCTGCCTTTCTACACACAAATAATCTTTGGTACCAATTTTAGGGAACAGTGAGAAATAGTAAAATTTATCTGTATAATGATACTATGACCACAAAAAGTTTCAAGGAAGACAGATGACCAGATATTGCAGAGAAAAACAAATATTTCTAAAATTCATCCAGCTTTTGATTAACATTTTCTCCAGTACTTCAGCCACTGTTAAAAGTGCAGAAGACAAAAAGACTAACCAAAACTAGATGATCATACTAAAATTAGTGGTGAAAACCTTAATGTACATCAGAATCACCTTCAGGATCTACCCCACATCCCCACCCCACCCCACACCCTGGCTGTGTGTCTAATCCGAACGTTTGGGTTAGGGATGAAGAACTTGAATTTCTAATGAGTTACTGTATGCTGAGAAGATAGCAACAGATACCTGAGAATCAATACTATCTGTACATTATGGGCATCGGGGGAATATTTATAATATGCTCATGCTCAAGCTTGCCACCCGAGTTTCTCAAAAGATTGATTGTTCGAGGCAAGACAATGCTATGCACTTTTGAAGCTCTCCAGGTGTTTCCAATAAGTCTAGAGGAAAAGTGTAGTCTTCAGGAATGATGGGAAACAGTTGGACACTGACATATAGATTGAGTACCCAAAGCTTCAAAAAATTGAAGGAGGATATTTAATGATAACAATTAATTATATTTACATAGCATTTTCCACTTTATGATGTGCTCACCTATGTTTTATCTTGCTTAATTTTGATCTTTACAACAGTTCAGTATGTAAGAAATAATTTGCACTTTTCAGAAAATTCATCTGAAGCTCAGGAACCATTCTGAAAAAGTGCCACACGTCACAACTTTCATATGCAGGCAGCACAACTGAAACCCAAGCATTTGGGCTGTAAGTTAAGTTGTTATTGCTGTATGCCATATGATTATTATATCTACAGAACACTGAAGAGACCAATATAGGCAGAGCAAACACTCTATTCGGTAGTAGTGAAAAATCATACAGGATATTTGGAGGAAAACAGATATCAGTAGGGTAGCCAAGACTATAAAGTAATCTTGAAAAAAAAAATCAAGAATCTGAAATGTATTGTAATCAATGAAAACAGGAGAAGACACTGTCACAGAAATACATGCAAATCATATATATATTATGTGCTAACATCTTATCTGGAATCTGTGTGTAAAAAACTTACAAATCAATTCATTGTAAAGCTGTAAAAAAATAAAATTCATCATTTTCTCTAATTATAAAAATCAACCTCATTACAAACCCAACCCTCAGAGTAAGAAGCTGTTGGGTAAGATCAGTGAAGGAAGAAAGAAAACTAACTCAATGCATTCCTGCTCCTGAGAGTAATGGCTTCCGTGATGTGGCCATTTTGTCTACCTCTAGTTGTGCAGTTTTGCTCTCTCAGTCCTCAGATTGATTTCTTGGGTGTTCCAAATACTTTGATATTTATCTAGCTGTGTTCAAGGGACAAGGCAAGCTTAGGGTCCCCCTACTCTTCTGCCATCTTAACTCCAAGTTCAATGCAAATTTTAATTATTCATCTTCTGCTCTCCATTTCCCTGTTTGGTCTTTAGGAAAGAATGTGGTCTTCTTGGCTGTGGGAAGCATTATGCCCTGATTTTACAGTGGGTGCTATCTCCACTGGGCTGTATCTGACCTGGCCCAATTGTGGGCACTAAAAGCTATTGTGGAAGGCCACTGGGCAAGAGCATCTTGATAGAATTCTCTGCTGCATGCTCTGGCCAGTGTATCTCCTGGGCTCTTTTCTTTACAAAAATAGTGTTCTTAGGTTTCTGGCAATGTTCTCTTGCTGACCAACACCTTGGCTCATCTCTCACAGGCATCATGGACCTAAAAATGACTTTCTGACTTCCTTGCCTGCATAGTCTGCCCTGTAGCCTTCAATAAAATATAATGTCACTTCATGGTGGAAACACCTGACAAGCTATAGGCCAGGTTCAGGGATGTGAGGAAACTCTCCAGGAATTACCAGATATTTGTTTTGTCCAAGTGTTTGTCCACTATCACTTGATAGTGGGGTGGGATGTAATAAGCACATCCCTGAGTGTTGTATATGCTAATGAACAGGAGCCAAGTCAATGGATAGAATCTGAATGGTGAGAGGTGGGACTGAAATAAGCAGCCTAAAGGGTACCATAATTTTTCCTTGTTCTCCAACAAGATAGGAGACTGAGAGAATAGCCTTGGCCACTAACAGGAAGGGGAATGTCAAAAGACTGAGGTGCATTTGTTTGATGTATTTGGGTATTGCGGTTGAGTCATTAAAAGACTATAGTTTCCTCCATGGAGACTGATCTCCCTCTTCTGGAAAAACTGAGAAGTTGAGTGGTTGCCTAAGAACAAATTAGACTTTTATTACCTCTACTGCATGACCCTGAACCACCACATTCGATTTACCAGAAGGAAAAGTTAACTACAGTTAGATCCAACGTCCCTTCTTTTGGATAAAAGTGCTCAAGTGGCTCTCTTATCAGATTCTCTTGAGTGGGGAAACCTATTACACATTCAATTTGCCAGATTTGGAAAAGGAGTTAAATGGGAATGGAAGTATCTGTATCATCACATTTACTGTGTTGCCACAGAGCACTTGAAATCTCTTATTATTTAGCCAGCAATGAATAGGCCAAGACATGGAACTGGTCCTTTCAGGGGTGACTTGATATGCTGAGAGCCTAAAACCAAGTGCCAATGACTTTAAAGTAGAGACTGACTCACACTGAGAGCCCAGAGTTGACTCATTAATTCTGGGTTCTTAGCAAGCATATCTTTCTCAGGCCAGATTGCTAGACATGGTCATTCAGTTATAATGGGGCAAGGGAAAGCATCCGACAAAGACACTTTAATTCCACACATATTCTTCCATGCCTCGTGTAAAAACAAAAAAGACAAAATTTTGCTGTGGGTCATTGGGAGTTTTAGAAGTGCTTCTGTTTCCACTCTTTGGTTTCCAGAGCGTGGTCTTCCTTCTATTGGGGATAGAACATTATGTGGAGGTGGGGATTGACTTAATGGATATGACTGAAGGATAGTAGTCTTTGAGGGTTGCCTCTGAGTTGGTGCTTCAGTTGTACCTTTAGAAGGCTATACCAGTGCTCTCTGAAATGCTAACTACTTCTAAACTGTGTGATTTATGATATAACCAATGGATCCCACAATCATGGGCCAATTCCCAGACTCTACAACATGAAATGGTCCCCTGGTCATATACTATTTTGTGTAGGATTCCAGATCTGTGAATGAGGTATTCCATAAACCACTAGATAGTCCTGCTGACTAGGGTTCCACAAGAAGAGAAGTCAAATCCGTATCAAGAATATTCTTCCTGTGAGGAAAAATTGCTTAATTTTACTTCTAAGACAGAAAGTTCCCAATGTAGCTGACTTGCTGCCAACTGGCCATTTGGTCTCCTTGAAATATATTGCCATATCAGCATGGCTGCATTGGTCTCTGTTGCTGACTGATTAGATCCTCAGAAACTGCAAAACTAATTTGTTTTTATAAGTGGTAATTAATGGGCTCATATATAGCCTCCATCACTGCAACTATAACCAATTTATTCATGTACCATTTTGCCAGTTCCATTGTGGCCACAACAAAGCCGGTTAATGCCAAGTAACCAAGACATTTTAAAATCAGTTGTTTAATGTCTCTTCCATGGTGAATGCTTTCTCATGTATGTTAAAATGTGATATAATACTTCATGTTTTCTGTCCACTCCAATGTCCATTCACAGGCTGTTGTTCCAGACATCCTCATGTGTGATGCTTCAATTGACCATACCATTAGCTTATAGTATATGTTCTCATCTCAGGCCACTTCTCTTTTCCATATAAAATAGATGATCATTTACACTGGTCATTAACTCCATCCATGGGGAATTTTCCTTTGTTACTGTCTTTTAAGGTCACTTTTGACTGTGGCTATCAAGCAACAATAGTTCATTTTCAGCTGAGCCCCATTACAGAGCCTAATCATCTAGAATCCAAGCTTAGACCTTTTATTCCTCTCTTATCTGGTGATAAGATACCTCCCCATATGGTCATAGGTATAAGCCAAAGGAGAGATACTGGGGCAACTCTGGTGGATGACATAGGTATCTTGGCTACCTTGTGCCTCTGTGGCTTACTTATACTTCTGGTCCTGATCAAGCTTGATGTTGTGCTATTTAATGATAAACTATAGATAGGCCTGTCCAATTTCATGATTTGGTGTGCCCGACAGACCCTCAGTCATAGTGGGCAGGTCATTTGGTACTTATGATCAAGTATTCTGTGCCTTCCAGGAACCAATAATATACCTAGAACCAATTGTCAAAAAGGGTGTAATTCTCAGCCTTGCTACAGAATCTCAGAAGCCCACATTGTAATTCTTCCTCTGAAATTCATTGTGAGTTCTGCACTGCATTGTTTTCTACCACTGGCATTTCTGATTATAGGTTTTTACGGCCATGTGGTAGGGTTGTTTTCATCACAACCTGGATCTCCAGCACAGATCTTTTACTTTGTCTTTTACTTTGGAGAAGAGGGGTCAGGGAGACCTTTCTGGCTATCATGCAAGTCTGACCCTCCTAAAGAAGAGGAAGAAGGAAGGATGATTATGTGGAAGTCTTATATCACAATGCAGTTTTAAGAATTTTGGGGCCATGCCAAAGGGGAGTCCTTATACAAAAGGTGACTGTTGGACGTGTCTCATATCTCACATGAATGTGCCTGCATTAGTACCCCTTTCCATGCTTACTCATCGTCTGGGAGCAGTCTATGAATGTGTGGTCTAGGTTAAAAATCAATGGTGGATATGGTGTCAGCTGCTGGGGTATCGTTCCGTTATGCTCTCAAAAAGAAGAAGGAGGAGAGGCACATACTCATGGCCTCCACAGACATAAACAACCTCTGATTCTGTTTTTTGCCAAATGGAATGTGGAGAACAGGATCACTGAATCAGACTTACACATCTAGACACCACACTCCATGGCCACTACAACTACTATGCTATCAGCTCCCAACCTAGGTTAAAGAGAGTGTGCATAGCAGGCTCTTCCCAAGGTTCCATACAGAAAGTAGGCTAAAAGCCCTCTGTTTCAAGCTTTCTCTTCAGCCTTTGAACCCACCTCCATCTTCCAGGAGATCAGCACACATATATTCCATTGGTTTGACTTTTCTCCTTTCCCACAATCTTCCAGAGCTAGAAGTTATTAGGCTTTTATTCTTTTCTCTTATGATTGGGACTTTTAATATTTCATATCCTGAGCTGTTATTACCACAGCTTGAGTTTACTAAATTTATGACCTAATCAACAGGGAAGATTCTTTATATATCAGTGAAAGGTGAAAGAACTAAGAAAATCTGAAAAAAAGCTTGATTTTCAAGACTTGAAATATTACTTTATATCAAAAGGTGAATATATTTGTTTCTTCATTCTTTTTGTATTCCTGCTATAAATCCTATCTATTTCCAAAGCAAATCGATGCCTCTGGCCGACTAAAAAATAATCCTGAATAAGGGAACTTGAAAGAAAAAAGTAAATTTTTTAATGTATCATCATCATTGTGAGTTATGACAAATGACTGACAAAACAAAGGATTGTTAAGGGTCGAATGAAGAAGTGACATAGCTGATGAAAGCAATCAGAGAAACAGCCCTACCCATATATGGTAGTTTATAGTTATTAAAGCCTGCAAATTTTAGCCCTCCTGTTGCCATTACTGAAGGAGTCCCACTAGCCTGCTGATGACTGGATGTGTATCAAGGCAGGTGGTGAGCAATGGGAGAATAATATCATAGTAATATACCTGTTCTTTACCTAGCACATCTTTTCACCTGAATCTTGAGAGGTGATCTTCTTAGCTCAGGTATTTTCACATGGAAGCTTTTTGTCCTGTGGAGTGAGGCCTTTCCAAGGACTTCTTTATTCTCCTTCATTATTCAAAGTCTAGTAATCCAGAACACAAGCTTAGAAAGGATTCCTCACCAAATTTTCTTCCCATTTTGTCTGTCAAAAATATGTTTGAGCCCATAAAACATCATTCAAGTTTCCGTGGAGGATACAAGAAAAGCATTTGGAAGTTAAAACCAAAAAACTATATATTTTTCTGTGCAACATAAACATGTAGCACCCCATCCCCATTCGACATCATTTTTGCCAAAATAAATAAGAGTAAAGAACATATCTTAAATTTTCTCTAACATGTATCAAAACTGTCCTTGAAGATCTTTTGATTTGTTTGAAAAGTCATAGTGTCTATAAAAACTAAATAATACTGCTGGGCAATTATATAGGACATCCCAGCAATGGTAATTAGGTGACAGTTAAAGAAAAGAACTCTGTTATCAGAATAAACAGTGATGGCCTGCCTGCCCTATGGTTAAATAAGAGTATCCGGATGGCTTTTCTCAAACACACTGAAAAGACCTCCTTCTTTCAAGATATATAGGTCCTTCAGCAAGCGATATTCATCCTTTTCCCTAGAGTAAATGCAGTGCTCAAAAGCACAGACCACAGAGCCAAATTTCATGTGTTTAAATTCTGGTTCTGCCACTTAAGGGATGACTATGGAAAAATAATTATACCTACTATGCCTTGGTTTCCTCTTCTATCATCTATCAAAATAAATATACCTTCAAGGATTTACCCCCCCAAATAAACAAATTTATATAAGAACCCATGTAGGCCAGTGTCTGGCAAATATTTAGTACTCAGTAACTGTTAGCTATTATTACCATAATTCCTTCCATATCACTCTTAAAGAAATATTCATTTAAAACCAAATCATATCAGGAGGCTATGATCACAGATTAATGATTGAATTGCTTTCCTGTTTGTAAGGGAGATGTTGAGGAGATAGTCTGAGGGGGAAAAGGGTGAGAGAGATTGCTAGACTAAGGGAGGAAGACTAATATTTATTTAGCACTTGAATTTGCCAGACTTTTTTCACGCATTTATTTTTTTCATCAAACCCTAACCCTAACTTGCTCAGGTTTGCATGACTAATAGTGGCAGAACAGGTTCTTCTCTTACCAGTGAATATAATGTTCTCTAAAATGGAGTAAGGCAGAGAAGGGACACATAAATACATGTATTTGAACCAGGAGCTTATAGAGCAAAAAATAATTTGAGAAAGTTTATTATACAATTGCTTAAAGTTTCACTTTACTCATATAGATACTATTCACCTCTTTTATTTCTCCTGTCAATAATAAACACATATAGAAAAGAGCTTCTTGTGCCTGAATATTATTCATTGTATAAATATTTTATATGTTTATAAATTTTTTGGTTATTTTCTGCTGCTAATAGTTCTTAAATCACTATAATTATAGAGTGTGTTGTATAAATATGAAATTTTAAATATATGTTTAATAAACTTGCCTTTGGAAAATAGAATAAGGTTTCATTACGCTGTCTTTTCAGTTTTGTTAAATGTACCAGCACATAACTTGAAATGTTAATGAAAATGTGCCCTTTAATTATAAGTGGTGACCTTTATTAAAATTAATTTATCGCTACAGTGTATTTTTAAAAGTTAAAGGAAACAGATCAAAATGCTGTTCTAATTCTGAAAGACTTAAAATAAACTGCAAATAAATATCTTTGAATATGGAACATAGTTCTTACTTTACTATCTCCTCACACGTAATGTACCTGGAAGATATGTTATTATTATTGTGTTTCTTGATAAGAAGCTTATAAAATACCTGCTTACCTATTTCTCCTCAAATTAGCAAGATAATATGAACATGTAGGTAAGCCATAGGCAAGGGCTAAAGGAGAGCCATTCAGAGAATGTGTATAACTGTATTTTTATCACCATCTTCCTGATTCTAAAGTGAAGTTAGCTTAGACTTGGCATTAAATTGATATGATTCAAAAAACTCTGTCCCTTGCTTATCTCTCCAATCTCATGTGCTCCTATTCTCTTATATAAAGAAATTCTTACAATGTTATCTTGTTGGCTTCTTATATGCTATAATTTTTTTGCTTAGGATATCTTTTCTTCCTCCCTTATCATCTGTTAAGTGCCTATTAAAATTCTTATGACCACTTATTCTTTTTTTATTATGTTATGTTAATCACCATACATTACATCATTAGTTTTTTTTATTATGTTATGTTAATCACCATACATTACATCATTAGTTTTTGATTTAGTGTTCCATGATTTACTGTTTGCATATAACACCCAGTGCTCCATTCAGTACATGAATCCCTTCTAGAACCCTCCCCTCTAGAGCCCTCAGTTTGTTTCTCAGAGTCCATAGTCTCTCATGGTTCATCTCCCCCTCTGATTTTCCCCCTTCATTTTTCCCTTCCTACTATTCTTTTTCTATTAAAAAATATTTATTGAGGGGTGGCTGAGCGGCTCAGTTGTTAAGCATCTGCCTTCAGCTCCGGTCATGATCTCACGGTCCTGGGATTGAGCCCCGCACCGGGCTTCCCTATTCGGTGGGAGGACTGCTTCTCCCTCTCCCACTCCCCCTGCTTGTGTTACCTCTCTCACTGTGTCTCTCTCTGCCAAATAAATAAATAAAATCTTAAAAATTGTATTTGTTGATCACTATGTGGTATTATTGTTGGTGGTATGGCAGCAAATAAGAGATACAAATATCCTTGCTATTGTGGAATTTATATTTCAGTATGAGAAACAGATAACACATAAATGCTCAAAACATCAGAAGATGGTTAAGTATCATGAGAAACATAAAGCAACAAAAGAAGACCAAAAATGACTATGGGTTTTAGGTAGGAGGGAATTGACAATTTACAATAAAGTGGGTTGGGAACATCTTGATGAGGAAGTGATAACTGAACAAAGATCTAAAAAGCTGACTCAGTAGAGGGAGGCAGGTAGCCATGGGGAAGAAAAGCATCCAGGCAGTGAGAATGACACATTAAATGTCTTGGCAAGGATGTGTGTTCATGTTTAAGAAATAGTAAAGGAGACCAGATTGACTTCAGCAGGATGATTAAAGAGAGGGAGTTAGGAAATGAGGTCAAATCACAACGGAGAAAGGTGCAAGTCACGTGCTCTGCAATGGAGTGGACCAATCTGCTGGTTTGGTGAAGAGAGGTTGCCATAAACTGATTTATGTTTTCATAGGATTATTCTGGCTGCTGAATGTAAAATAGTCTCTACAGAGATAAAGAGTTAAAACAGCAGTATTGATAATCCAGGGGAAAAATGATGGTGATTTTGAACAAGATGTTAATAGAAAAATGGTAAGAGGTGGTCAGAATTTGAAGGTAGAAGCAACAGGATTTACTAACAGATTGGAAGTGGACTATGATGAAAAGAGTAAAATGAATGATGACTCCAAGGATTTGGAAGAGAATCCTAGTATGGTATTCAGTTTTCTCTTACTGTGCCTTCCAGAAAGTCACCCTTCTCTGTACAAGCCAGAGCTTTGCACTCATCTTTAATATTAACCATAACTGAGAACCTTCTCTTAATATGTTCTGTACTAAAGTTTTATTTATGTGGTCCCATTTAGATAAAGAAGATGTGGTATATATATACAATGGAATATCATGCAGCCATTAAAAGGAATGAAATCTTGCCATTTGCAAAGATGTGGTTGGAACTGGAGGGTATTATGCTGAGTGAAATAAGTCAATCAGAGAAAAACATGTATCATATGACCTCACTGATATGAGGAATTCTTAATCTCAGGAAACAAACTGAAGGTTGCTGGACTGGTGGGGGGTGGGAGGGATGGGGTGGCTGGGTGATAGACATTGGGGAGGGTATGTGCTATGGTGAGCACTGTGAATTGTGCAAGACTGTTGAATCACAGACCTTTACCTCTGAAACAAATAATACATTATATGTTAAAAAAAAAAAAGAAGAAGAAGATTGCAGGAAGGGAAGAATGAAGGAGGGGAAATCAGAGGGGGAGAAGAACCATGAGAGACTCTGGACTCTGAAAAACAAACGAGGGTTCTAGAGGGGAGGGGGGTGGGGGGATGGGTTAGCCTGGTGATGGGTATTGAGGAGGGCACGTTCTGCATGGAGCACTGGGTGTTATGCACAAACAATGAATCATGGAACACTACATCAGAAACTAATGATGTAATGTATGGTGACTAACCATACATAATAAAAAAATTTTTTTTTTAATTTATGGTCCCATTTATCCTTTGAAGGGAATACACTATTACTACTCCCATTTTATACCTGAGGAGATTATACTCATCATACTGTAGGCCATAAATTACTCATGCCTTCATCATTTCCACAACACCATTTTTAAGGACAAGAATAACAATTTATCAATTTCTGTATGCCAAACACCTGGAAAAATTCCTTCCTCAAAATTGCTGCCCATTTCTACTTTGAATGAATGGATGAAATGAATTATTGATGAAGTTTTTTAAGTGGAGTGATTTGAATTATGGCAAAATTCCTCATTATATCATCAAATATGTGTCCTTATGTGACCCACAAATCTATTTCAAGTTCTTCCCATTAGCATTTTTTAAAAATAATTCTTTTAAGAGAGTATAATGTGTGTGTGTGTATATATATATATATCCTCTTAACATACCAAAGGCATACTTTTTTTTTCTTTTGCAAACTTGTCCTTGAAGACTAAGAATAATTTACAAATTTGCTAATAGTTCTCTTACTATAAATTTATCTAAATGTAGGCTATTTAAAACATAATCAAGTGAATAATAATTCCCTTTGAGCAGTTTTTCATTATGTTACAGATTTCCTTTTACTTTTAAAATTAATAATTTTAATTAATAATGAATGGCCATATAGTAGAATGAAGTAACTAACAATATGTCTAGTCCTCTTTAGTTAAAAGTTGTTTCTAGTAAATGTTTGTGACAAAGCTTATAAAAACAGGGAGAAAAAGATCTAGCTGAGTCAATGGAATATACAAACTAAATTGGTTGTTATTTTTTACATTAATAAAATCATTACTGACTTCTTGTATGTTGTACTACATTGAAAATTAATATATCATTAGTATTGGTTCAGTGCCTAAGATTCTTTGAAACCTGGTATCAGAACTATAAGAATAATTATCATGGCCACCAAAGCTTCTCTTTGGCCAATGCCATTTTCAAATGTATTTTAACTAAACCTCATATAAAAAAATTTCTAGAACCTTTATATCTGGTTAAGTCTTGTGAAACAACTGACATTCATGTTGTTTTATACCACTCAAGAATTATTCGGCTTTACTTGTTCCTACCAATTTAGTCTTAACTTAGACACTTTCTTTTTCCATAAAATTGAAATGGTGAGAATAAGAGGTAATAAACTCAGCTAGAGCTTATTGTCCTTTTAAATATCTCAGCTCAGTATAACTTTACTAGCTACATCAGCTCTGTCAGGAGCTCTGGGCAGACCACAGGCAATCAAAGTACCCATGCTTTGGCAAATTCTTAGAGCCATTTGAGAAAAAGCACTTGGGGCAACCCAAAGTTTCACCATTGTGAAGATGACCCATGGATCCCAAATCACATAGTGACTCACCAGATAAATCTGTAGAGATAGTTTGCCTTTCTAAAATGATTGTGTGAGCCCAGCTGCCATGTTTACATGCTTTTGACCAAAATACAGTCCAACAATATCTGCAGAATCTACCTATACCCTTCAGCCAAAAAGTGGAAATGAGAAAGATAAACAGGAATAGTGATGAACAAACATGAAACCTCTCTGTCAAATCAGGCAGATTACACTATTAGCATAAACAAGTAAAACATAGTTTTCATAGTAAATCATATGTAATGTGATCTGAGATAATGACAAGTGTGCTGAATCCTAATAAAGTCAATTAAGTGGTAAGAAAATGTTGCATGACTATTCTACTGAGGGTTTTAGGGAGAGCTTCTCTAAGGAGGTGATCTTTGAGCAGAGACCCAAATAAACAAGAAGTTTAATCACATGAATATGAGGGAAAAGCATTCTAAACTATAGTTACAGCAAGGGTAATATACCATGATTTTGATGTATTTGAGGGGGAAAAAAGTTCCCTCTAATTTGAAAGATTCTAACAATTTTAATCTGTTGGTAAGAATAAGAAAACTTCCCATTAAATCACTTGGGTTTTCATCAATATCCCTACTTCTATTTCCTCTCCTACTCCCTACCATGGTCTCCTCTATTGTCCAGCTGAGATTGCACAGGCTGGTAATATTTCCACCTTAAATGTTCAGTGTATTTGTCATTGAAACCACCTATGCCTGGAGACATTGTTTATGGAAGCTTTTAAATTACAGATTCAATTTCTTGAATAGATATGCAGCTGTTTAGATTATTTCTTCTTGAGTGAGTTGTAGTAGTTTGTGTCCTTAAGGAATTGGTTCATTTCTTCTAAATTGTTGAATTTATGGGCATTTTTGTTCTTAGTATTTCCTTATTATACTTTTAAATGTCTATGGAGATAGTATTGTCTTCTCTTTAATCACTAATATTCATAATTGATGTTTTCTCTATTTGTCAATGTAGTTTGGAGGTTTATCAATTTATTGATTTTGTTTCCATTGATTTTCTGTAATGTTTTGTGTTTTCAATTTCATTTATTTCTTCTCATATTAATTATATTCCTTTCTTTTCCTTGATTTAGTTATAATTGGCTTTTCTTTCTCTATTTTCTTAAGTTACTAACATTAGACCTCTCTCTTTTTCATATTAGTATTCAATGTTATGCTATAAATTACTCTCTAAACACTGTTTTATGTTTGCCACATGCATTTTTATATGTTGTATTTGATTTATATATCCAGAAGTGTGATTATTGGATCATATGGTAGATCTATTTTTAATTTTTTGAGGAACCTCCATACTGTTTTCCACAGTAGCTGCACCATTTTACATTCCCAACAACAGTATATAAGGGTATCATATTTATATCATTGCACCATTACTGATTGTTTGTATGCTTCATTTTTCCATGTATGGAAGAGTTTTGAGCTCTTTGTATCCCAGCAGTGACATAGTTCTTGGCACAGTATATATACTCGATCAATGTTTGTTGAATATGTGCCCCCCAAAATACTATGCAAATATTTTAAGCACTCAACTTCATTGTTGACAGTGTTAAGTGATACAATTCTATCCAAATCACTGAAGGTCTGTTTGTTTTGTTCATTTTGTTTAGGTATTTTTTTCAGTTTTCTCTTCCACTGCAATTATTAAGTTGAAACATAACTTTCTATCTTGCAAATTCAAATCAATTCAGTAAATACATACTAAGTGCCTCTTTTTTTGTTAAATACAATGATGAAATGATGATCTTAAATAGTTACAATCTAAGATCAGAGGTAAGCACAAATAGCATTGAAATGTAGGCGGAATGTGGAAAGTATAATAAAATATTTAATGCAAAATAATATATTACCACAAAAGACAGGGAATATTCTTCTATAAGTCTTCCTGTAGGAATTTGAATGGGTAAGATTCATACACTTTATGTCAGAGGATAGGTAAAGGGATATTTCAAAAATATAAAATAATGAGATAGAGTGATCAAAAATTGTCACAGAAGTCTAATTCAGATGAAATATAGATATCTTAGAGTCTTTAATTAGAGAAGGAAAGAAAATGTGTGTGCATGTGTATGCACACACGTGCTCAACCTCATTAAAAACAGTGAAAATCCAAGCAAGAGTAGTGGTAGTGGAGACATACGTTAACATACATGTGTGAGAAATGTCATGGAAATGAAACTCAAAGGCAGACTATCTGCACATAGCCTGATGCTGTGAGAATAAATATGGTAATCAAGAAAGAATAGAAAGAAAGAATGAGAGCTCTGAGGATGGAATTCTGTGTAAAATATATATTTGGGAGACAAAATAGTATTTACATTTTGTAAACTGATTTTAATAACAATTGGTACAAGGTTTTACACTATGAATTTTAATGTTTCATAAAGCTATGAGTCAAAATAGTTTTTTTTCCTAACTTCATCTTTATTGTGTTTTTTGTCCCAATGGAATTGGGGTACTAAAGTTTTTAAGGGTTTTTAATATTAATTACTATATTTGCTTCCTTTGTAATCTACATAAAACACTCTTGCACCTGCCAATAAGGTGATTATAATTGACTCGTCTTACCTTTGCTTATTTCATATTATATGCAAAAATCTCCAGGTATTAATAAACTTTTTAAGTCATAGAATCAATGAATCTTCTGAAAGCCATGGGAAATATATAACACCTAGTATTTCTGTATTTTGTGAGCACACTACACCTTGCATCAGGACACTCATAAAAGTGCATAATCTTCTATCACTTTATTGCTACTTTGTGTTCTAGCCATTTAAAAACGAACTTTAAATGTTTCATGAGAGTTAAGGTATGATGATATGCCTTAGATTCTTTTTTAAAACTTTTAGTAATGTGTCCCATAAGTTCCCTTGCTATAGCTTCATAATAACAGTTAGGAGGGTTTGTGCCAGTACCTTTGCATATTAAAATTGCAGTTTACACATAAAATAAGTGCTTAACTGTATGATTTGTAAGGAGTAAACTGAGCAATCCAACAGTACCTTAAATTTCTTTATATGCAGATCAGTCATCAGAGTAAAAGGGACTTGGCAGATAATTCAGTTTCTCTGCCTATAAGCAAATCTCTACCTAAACTAACATATATGTTAAAGAGCCAAGGACCTACAGGTTATTTAGTTCCCCAATAACAGATTTTCAAGTCCTTCACTGTCCTTAAACTTCCAGTAAACTAAAAATATAATCATTGCCCTCTCTCCGCCCTCTACATTGAAACCATCATATATCTGAAGAGCAGTAGTAAGAATCCATCAGGTATCTCTTCTCTTACCTAAATTATATATATATAATTTTTCTCTTTTATTGCAAACTTTCAAATTGTATGTTTTTCAAGGTATTATCCAAGAAAAATAGTTTCATGGGAAAGTGTCAGACTAAAACTAATGACTTTATTGAAAGACTTCTCAATGTCTTTGACCAAATTAAGTAGACAGTATGAAATATCTTGTCAATATAATAAGCAGACATTTCTCACTTTAAAGTACAATGATATATCTTTAAATGTGCATATTCTTTTTGCTATAAAACACAAATTTTCTTTCTAGTCTGTGATTAATACCTTCCTGCCCTGTGAGCAGTTATTGTAATTTTTTAAATATTAGTAGGGATTTTTAATCACTAATAGGCCACTACTGGACACATTGCATTGCTTCCTTAACTCAGTTTTTCTCACAAGTATTTATTAGTAAATACTCTTTTTTGACTCTTTCATTGTAATTTCCTTTGTACCCAAGTATAGCCTTGTACATTTTTCCCAAGCTTGCAGAGTTCTAGCTACTACAATTTTATTTCCTAACTCTGGTTTGAACTGTGCACTTACAATTCCAAACATAATTGGGCATGAGCCTTTACATGTTTTAATAGTTGTTGTTATTTCAATCAGAAAAATATACATGATAGACTCTATAATGAAAATACACAACTTTTTCAGTTTTTCATCAATAATGGCTAAATTTTAAGGATGCATATAACTAAAAGCTCCTATACATTTAGAGTTTCTGTCTTTGTTCTCATTTGTAGTATGATTTAAGAAACTTCTTAGGAAAGCCAAAATAAAAGAAAAATTACTTCTAAATGCAATTCTTTGATGGGTCATTCCATTTTCTGACCGTCTCGACTCCTCCCCTGTCTGACAGCTGCCAAGGAAAGATGTGAAGCTTGTCATTTTTCTTTCACCCACTGTGATAAACACGTGTTTTATTCATTTGTACTTCAATTCTTCTATGAAACAGCTCAGGAAAGTACAATAAGAAAAATAAACTATAATGTTTTGTTGATAAAGACAATTATTTTTGCAGGAATAGAATAGCATTTTCGAAAAATCATTTGATTCAACTATTTAACTTTAATTAAAAATAATGTGTCATTTTGTGATAGTTATAAAATTATCGTTTTTGAACATGAGGGCATAAAATAAGCTAGAAAAATAACATTCAGAACTACCAAAAATCATTATAATTTTGTATAGTTTTCATACAATCATTAGGTCAAAAGTTCAGAGACTATTAAAAAAGGGTCACATTTAATATGTTTAAACAGAGGATTTTAATAGAAAAGTGAATATTATGCAACTTTCATGTAAAAAAAAGACATAAATTTATGGCCAGAACTTATATAAGGATAAACCTGATGTGAAAATAGACTCTTGGATTTATTGATTATTACTGTTGAAAAGCAGTGAAAATATTGTTAAATCTGTTGAAGAGTGTATAAAAAGCTTTAGTAACTAAATGTAGTGAACATTAGACCATACGATTTATGTAACTTATTTAGGATTCACAAAACATTATGAAATAGATTTAAAATTATCATTTTATGTATAAAGGGAGGAGTTTAAATTTGTTTCCCAAAGGCACATATCTAATAAGCAGAGACTCTTATATTTAAAACTGTGTATAGCTCACTATGGAATCCATCTAATGTCCACTACATGACAAATATATAATCAAGAGAAAACACAGATGTCAATGACTTACATTATACCAAACATACATAAGTGCTTCATATATGCTTAATGATTCAATGAACTCTTATCTTTTTATGCAACAAAAATCATTGAACACACGTGACAAGATAAATTTTAAAAGCAGGGAATATACTTGATGACAAAAATCCCAACACTGGGGATGTAGAGAATGACAAAGTCCATGAACAATACCATGCTAGAGACACAGGCAATGAAAAAGTGCAGGATCCTACTGAGTTTGTTTGTTTTAATTTTGTTTCTTTTATTTTTTAAAGATTTGTATTTATTTATTACAGGGAGAGCACAAACAGGGGGAGCAGCAGAGGGAGAGAGAGAAGCAGGCTCCCCGCTGAGCAGAGAGCCCAATATGGGGCTAGATCCCAGAACTCTGGGATCATGACCTGGGCCAAAGGCAGATGCTTAACTGACTAAGCCACCCAGGCACCTCTCCTACTGAGTTTAGATTAAAATACACCTATTTGCTGACTCGTTAGCATGAATTAAACAAATAAGAAAACAAACAAAAAAAGTTTACTTCTGCCAGTTTTGATATTTAACATGTGTTCCTAGATATTGCATTATTTATTAGAAAAAGGGCAGTCTGATCCATTTTGGTGATCATAATCAAAGAGAATGTTGATAATTTATGGATGCACACAAGGAAAGCACCTAACGAAAAAGCTGAGGAGATGTGGATGAGAGATCCTGTGTTGTAGCTTAATCAATTATTGGTCCAGATATCTCACTCTCCAAGGTAGTATTACATATTTGTAGTTTTGACACGTATTCTTATTGGTCAGAATTTCCATCCCTATCATTGGATTTGGGGTTTTGAAATGTGACTTGTTTTGGCCAATGACATATTAACGAACGAGACTTTAGTGGAACCTTGAAAATGATGAGTTTGGGATTTACCTATTGTGCACTGATGATTTGCAATAAAAACAGTACCCAAATAAGCAGTATCTCAGTATGGATTACATGGGGCATTCCATATGCTCTAGAAAAATTCTGTTTCCAGAATGTTGTTCCAGAAATTCCAGAATAGGAGACATAAAGAACAGATTTGAATCTACCCTGAAGTTTGAAGCCTGAAATCCAGCCTATTCTGGTCGAGTTGTAACTGCCACACAGAACACTGAACATTAAATTATTATTTGAAATCATTTAAGTTTGCAACTATGGTAGAAGCTAACCACTACTCTTAATGATGCCTGTGATTGCTATGATTTAACATAATTTTTAGAAACCCACACATTTGAAGTTTAGGTAAAGTAGGGCTTTCAAAGTGGCCATTTATTTTTTGGTGTACAATGGAATAAGATATTATCAAATATACCAAAAGGAATAATACTGAAAGAATAATTTCTTTGAAGATTGAGATATGATGATCAATAGATTTTGAATGCATGTTGGATCAATGCTTGACAGATGCCAGGGACTATGCTAGTGCTAGTCAACAAGGTCTAAGACTCAGCCCATCATACTTAGAATCTAAATTTCAATATCATGAAGAGCATCATCTTCCATAGATTTTTCTGAACTAATTTACTAGTGTTTCCTATCACTTTCACATATCTTCTATACTTATTATAATTAATAGTTAAGACTATAAATCAACAACACAACCAAAATCCTGAATTCAGGGATAGAGAATTTGGTAAAGTAGCTAATTTTTCACAAAAGTATGTCATTTTTCTTCTTCAAATTTTTGAACTGGACACTGCCAGTTCTTAAGCTGACTTTTTAATGCTCTCATTTTCTGCAAGACAATACTTCCTAGAAAAGTGCTGGGGACTCCTGCTGCTTCTCTTCCTAAGTCCCTGCCTTTGAGTTCTTACCTAGATCCACAGATTCATTTATGCCTCTATCAAACTAATTCCCATGTCTCTATTTTTTTCTCTGTCCAATGATCATTTTTTCTACCCACTCTTCCGTTAGTTCCTCCATTCCTAAAACTTTCCCTTTCAAGTATTCTATCTCTGCTAATGGTACACAATTCTCCCTATCACAAAGGTTTTAAACCAAGTATTAATCTTTGATGATACATGGTTGAAACAAACAAACAAAAATGTGTAGTCCTGTAGAATTTATCAATAAAAATTGTATCCTTTCTAATCAATCTCCTCTTTTCTGTTACCACTGCACTCTCTTGAATCTGGATTATATCCCATTTAAACCACAACTAGAGTTTTTAGCATGCAGTCGGTTCCCTGCAGCTATGAACCATCTTATATTCCCCATTAGATCAATCACCTTAAAATTGTGGGACTCTGTAGAAAGAGACTTATTTTCAATGTCTCCTGGTAGCCTATTAAGGCAAGTACATAGACCATATCTTGGCACTCGGGATACCCTTAATTGTATAAACCTGTCTATCTATAAATGATTTTTTGTTAATCCTTATTTATCTTCATTACTAGAATATACTTTGTGTTACCTTGCTTTGGAAACTTGCTGATATTATTTCCTCAATTTACAGTGGCCCTCCACTCATTCCCATCTCTTAACTTTTTCCCGTTTTTCAAAGGTATTTCACATTACATATTCTCTATAAAGCCTTTGCTCTTCTCTCTAATACAAGCTAATAGAGCGTCGTTTAATGTGGTTCCTCATGACTTTGAACCACAATAGCATTCATGATATCCAGTTAGATATTATAATTACTCTGATAATTACTTCATATCTTTACAAGGGCAGGGACATTGCCTTATTAATTTAAAAAAATACACTAAATCCCCTACATTTGTTAGCATGCATCTCCTATCACTGTAGTTCAGTGCATTATTACTGAATTGAAATTAAAAAATAATCTAGCAGCTATAATTCTACATACTACATTTTAGCTAAATTAAAAGTAATAATAATAACTTGCATTTATTGAGGGTTTACTATGTACTTGGCACTTTTATAAATTTGAACAACACTAGGAGTTTGGTTGTATGACTTAATCATCTTTTACAGTTGAGGAATCTGAGGTAAATATAGTAAAGTAAATTTACTTGCCCAAGATAGTACTTCTAATAAGTGGCCAAGAAGGGACAGAAATGGAAGCTACAAGGACCTACAGCCCATATTCTTCGTGTTCCTCACAACATAACTGATGTTAAGTAATCCAAAAAATATATGAACTAATAGGGAAGGGTGCTCGGTAGTCCAGTGGTTCTTTACACATTTAAAGTGACTAGGCATTGTGAATAAATCTAATGAAGCTAAGTAAATATGCATATATGTGGGCAAATTCATCACCTTTTCCAGGAATAGATATTTTACAAAAGTAATAGCCTAGTAAGAGAGTTATTTGTATTCTATGCAATCATGAAGCATTTATTTTACTATGCATAGCAAAGTAAAATTACCTCATGCAAAGATCAGCAAATAGCAGTGCATAGGCAGAGAATATGTAACAGAGACCATATGTGGTCTAAAAAACCTAAAACATTTACTATTTGGCCTTGTACAGAAAATATTTCCTAATCCCTGCTGTAGAGTTGGTTCTAGGTGAAAACCAACATCCCTGATGAAAATAGATGCAAAAATCCTCAACAAAATATTAGCAAACCAAATTCAATGATACATTAATCATACACCATGGTCATATACCATGATCCTCTCAATTCATTCTAGGGATGCAAAAATAATTCAATATTCACAAATAAATCAACATGATACACCACATTAACAAAATAAAGGATAAAAATCATATGATCATTTCAATAGATGCAGTAAAACCATTTGACAAAATTCAACATCCATTTATGATAAAAACTTTCAACAAACTGGGTATAGAGTGAATGTACCTCAATATTATATAATCCATCTATGGCAAACTAACAGCTGATATACTCAACAGTGAAAAGCTATAATCTCTTCCTCTAAGATCAAGAACAAGACAAAGATGCCCAATCCTGCCACTTTCAATCAACACAGTATTGGAATTTAGGCAAGAAAAAGAAATACAAAACATGCAAATTGGAAAGGAAATAAAACTGTCACTATTTGAAGATAATGTGATACTATATATGGAATATCCTGAAGACTGCACCAAAAAAAAAAAAAAAAAAAGCCAGAGCAAATAAATAAATTCAGTAAAGTTGCAGGATACAAAATTAATATACAAAAATCTGTCATGTTTCTATACACTAATAATGAACTACCAGAAAGAAAAATCAAGAAGCAATCCCATTTATAATTATATAAAAAAATACCTAAGAATAAATTTAAGCAAGGGGGTGAAAGACTTGTACACTGAAAACTAAGACACTGATGAAAGAAACTGAAAACAAACAAACAAACAAAAACAAACACAGAAATAATTGGAAATGTATTCTGGGCTCATGGAATGGAAGAATTAATATTGTTAAAATGTTCATACGAGGGGCACCTGGGTGTCTCAGTTGGTTAAGTGTCTGCCTTCTGCTCCGGTCATGATCCCAGGGTCCTGGGGTCCAGCCCTGCATTGGGCTCCTTGCTCAGCAGGGTGCCCGCTTCTCCCTCTGCCTCTACCTGCTACTCTGCTTGCTGGTGCTCTCTCTCTCTCTGTCAAAAAATAAATAAAATCTTAAAAAAAATGTTCATACTACTCAAAGCTGTCTACAGATTCAATGAAGTCCCTATCAAAATTCCAATGGCATTCTCACAAAACTGGAACAAATAATTCTAAAGTTTGTATGGAATCACAATAGACCCCAAATAGCTAAAGCAATCTTAAGAAAGAACAACAAAGCTGGAGCCATCATGCCCCCTGATTTCAAACTGTACTACAAAGCTATAGAAATCAAAATAGTATGATACTGGCATACAAACAGATACATAGATCAGTGGAACAGAACAGAGAGTCCAGAAATAAACCCATGCATATTTGGTCAATTAATTTATAATGAAGGATGCTAGGATATACATTAGGGAAATAATATAGTTTCTTCAATAAATGGTGTTGGAAAACTGGACAGCCACATGTAAAGAATGCAACTGGACCACTACCTTACCCATAAACAAAAACTAACTCAAAATGGATTAAAGGCTTGAATGTAAGACATAAACCCATAAAATACCTAAAAGAAAACATAGGCTGTAATTTCCTTAACATCAGTCTTAGCAATGTTTTTTTTTTGGATCTGACTCCAAAGGCAAGGACACAACACCAAAAATCAATAAATGGGACTATTTCAAACTCAAAAGCTTCAGCACAGCAAAGAAAACCACCAACATCTATATCAAACCATCAATAAAATGAAAAGGCAACCTACTGAATGGAGAGGATATTTATAAATCTTATATTTGATAAGGTATTGATATCCAAAATATACAGAGAACTCATAGAACTCGATAATAACAACAAAAACAATCTAATTTTTAAAAACTATCTGAATAGACATACAAAGACCAACATATACACGAAAGGATGCTCAATATCCCTAATCATCAGGGAAATGCAAATCAAAACAACAATAAGATACTGCCTCACATCTGTTAGAATGGTCAGTATCAAAAACACTAGAAGTAGCAAGTGTTGGCAAGGATGTAAAGAAAAGGGAACGTTGGCACACTTCTGAAGGGAATGTAAATTGATAATACCACTGGGGAAAATAGTGTGGAGTTTCCTCAAAAAATTTAAAAAAATAAATAGAACTATTCTATATGATCCAGCAATTCCATTTCTGGGTCTCTATCCAAAGGGGAAAAAAAAAGATACATGAACCCCTATATTCACTGAAGCATTATTTATAATTGCCAATATATGGAAACAATCTAAGTGGCCGTTGATATATGAATGGATAAATAAGATATAATACACACACACACAAATGCACCACACACAATGGAATACTACTCAAGTCGTAAAAGGGAATACAGTCTTGCCATTTGTGACAACATGGATGGACCTGGAGAGTGCTATGCTAAGTGAAATAAGACAGAACAAGACAAACACTACATGATTTCACTTGTAAATATAATCTCAAAAAACACCACACAACAAAACCCAGACTCACAGATACTGAAACTAGAGTGGGGAGAGGGGCAAAAGTGGTGAAAAGATCAAGAAGTACAAACTTCCAGTTATAAAATAAAATAAATAAGTCACGGGTATATAATGCACAGCATGGAGAATATAGTCAATAATATTGTATTAACTTTGTGTGGTGACAGATGGTAACTAGACTTATTGTGATGATCAGTTCACAATGTATACAAATGTTGAATTGCTATGTTGTGTAAATGAAACTAATATAATATTGTACGTCAATTATACTTCAATAAAAAGTGACTTTATACGCTTGTGAAGAACCAGTAAAAATGTTATAATACATTGTAAGCCATTGAGTCTGGGACTCTAATCTTATTATACTGTCTACAGATCTTTAAAAGTTAGTATAAATGACAACTAAATCTAATAAAATCTAATCTGAGCAAGGAATTATTGAGTTTTCCAAATCCATTAAGAAACCTAATGGCCATGTGTTGTGAACTAAGGCAAATTGACTAATCTAATTTTGCTTTTTAAATGCGTCAGGTCAGTGTTATCTTCAAAAACTTCTCTTTCAATATTAACTTTAAAAAGCCACAATCATAAGCATCATTACATTACAAAAGTATTGCATCAAGATTACTAAATGTCTGATCTTTAATTTGAAAAGGGATCACTGTACACTAGCAAAAGTCAAGACTAAGAGCAGGGTGCACTTGGCAGGAGGATAGCCTATGCATTTGGCAAAAGCCCACAAAGAAGTGCAAGAGGAAATAAAAACAATGCAAAATTTCCATAAAGTATATTAAGTTAGGCTTCCTTCGAAAAGTTTATTTTTCTTTTATTTTCAGCTTTTTTATTGTGTTTTTCTATTTTTCGGTGATCTCTAATAACAACCTAAATTTGCCACTTCAATAAAGAAAACATATCTGCCTTTGGGAGGCTTTCCTAGATAATAATACACAGTGACAATTCTCCCAATGGAACTTTATTTTAATTTGAATCTCAATGCAGCAAAAGGGATTTTTGAAAACACCACACCATGCCTCATATATACTTATTAGCAGGACAACACCCAAAGTGCCTATGTGCTTATGCTCCCATGAAGATTTTTCTATCTCCCATTCAGTGAATCATCCAGAAACATGTTAAACATCATTATAATTATACTGTGATGGGCACTAAAGAAAAACATGATGCCTTGTTACCAGTAGTTTGTAGTTTACTGGATGATACTAAATATTAACATAACTACAAAAGCTAATATTATAGGAGCAGTGGTTGTGAAAGTATATATTTTAAAGCATATTTCATAAGCATCTAATCCATTCTTAAGACTTTAGGGAAATACTTAACCACTGTTGCTATAGTCTGTGGTAGGTACAACCAATGTCTATAGGACAAGATGCTTGAATGCTGTTCATTTCCCTAGAGGATTGCTTTGAATATTCAGAGATATCTTTAGCCATGTCCCCAAGACCTTCTCCTTGCTGCACATTTCCTAGCATGGGAATGACAGTTACACAGCATTAGAGTTACTCTCTTTCATCATCCCTCTATCAGGAAAGGATCTAAAAAATAAACCACACCCTCCAGCTTTGCTGTGCAAAGTAGTCCTCTTGAGAGGAGTCTGTTAGAGATGTCTTAAATCTAATCCTCTGGGATTGAGATTAAGGAAGGAGGTTGGAGGGTAGGGATGTGCATACTGGTACTCTAAACACTCTTTCTGAAAAGTCCTCTTATTTTCCCCATGAATTATTTCATTTTCTTATCTAGCCTGAAAGATGATGATAGGCTAGGAGGCTCTCATTATCAAACACTACAAATGGTGTGTTTACCATCTCGTTTTAGGAAACGAGAGTAATTATTTTACCCATTTTCAATAGCATTGGGGATCATCTTAAAGTGAGACAAGTATTGAAGACCTACTTCACATCTCTGTCATGAGGAAGTGCTGTCAGAGATTCAGTTATCTTTAGGATATATAATCAGTAAGATTTTATGAAGAGGTATGGAGTGAAAGGTAAGTTAAGTCTGATGGAATGAAATAGGGAGGACAAAAGGCACAGTATCAAGGAGCTGGTGCTCGTTCCGTAACTAATGTTACTGCCATCAAAGAGGGAAGTACCTGAAAACAATGAAAGTAGCTTGAACAGTATGTGCACACTTGTGTATAACATTTGAACATTGCAAAAAATAATCGTAACAGATTCCAGAAGTGACAAAAATTATTGACAAGAGTATTCTCTTTAGAGTGATTTAACTTTGTAGTGGTGTTTTCAAAACCAATGAAAGCAATGCTCTTTTCTTTTTCGTTCTTTCTCCCCCCCACCTTTTTTTAAAGCAATACTCTTTCTGAAACTAAACTTGGTGGTAGGATACAAATGTAGGTTATAGATGTCAGACATGAAATTGACCAGATAGATGGTGAGCACAGAGTGTACTGCATATAAGGAGAATCCCACTCCTAATTTTACAACCATGACATACATACATCAGAATTTGCATTTATATTTATCAACAGAATATTCCCCTCAAAGAACCCTCCTCCCACACACGCACACACAAAAAGGTAGTACCCAGGATCCTCTTTCTCTAAGAATAGGTGAACACATATTTTTAAAGACAGAAAAATTAATTTTAAATAAACTATGAATTACATAAATACTTGAATCCCTTTTTAAAATGCTATGTGAAAAACTATATAACTTGGCCTTAAAACTATGCTGCTTCTTTTTTAATATGTTTGCTTAGAATATTTCAGGCTACAAAGGAAAAAAATCTGAAGTCCAAAAGGAGTCCTATGGAAGCTCATAGATATGATGATAGTTAAGTAACATAAAACTTATTCTATGTAAAATAATTTTATTGCAACTGTAGTTTTCAGAAATAATTTTAGGAGAATAATTTGGATTGAGTTATTTACTTATTGGTTTATCATGGAAGGTATCAAGTTAACAAGAGTTGTTGGGTTGGGCAGGCAATATTTAGAAATATAAGGGTAATAATTAAAGTCCCCCCACTCTGCTACCAAAGCTGATGGAAACATTATTGTATCTGGAAAGGCATATATATTAATGAGGTGATTATATTAAACATGCATTTAATATAAGCATATTAAATATTTTTAGAAAATGTTGGATATTATGTAGTATAATTAGTAAGAGGGATATATAATTCAGAAATAACATATGTTACACAGCTGATCCTTCGACACAAGTTTGAGCCACATGAGTCCACTTAATATGTGGATCTTTTTTCAATAAATACAGTACAGTATGGTAAATTTGCTTTCTCCTATGATTTTCTTAATAACACTTTCTTTTTTCTAGCTTACTTCATTGTAAGAATACAGTATATAATGTATATAACATTAAAAATGTATGTTAATTAACTGTTATTGGTATGGCTTTCCTAACAGTTCTAACAGTTCTATTAACAGGCTATTTTGAGGGAGTCAAAAATTATATGTGCATCTTTGACTGCCCTGTGGCTTGGTACCCCAGCCTCCACATTGTTCAAGGGTCAGCTGTATTTATTACCTTTATATTTTCCTATGCATCTATCTTTTAAAAATAAATGTAATCTGTATTCACTTATAAATCCAGTTTTCTTTCCTTATCATTAAATAGTCTTATAAAAATGAAAACAATAGTTATACAGTATTCCATGTTACATATCCACCATACTATTTTAATAATTCCTTTGTTATTTATTATAATTAATAATTTTCCAACCTCCCTTATCACAATGAATACTGTAATGAGCCCTCTTAAATATGAATTTTGTGCCTAGCTTTAATACTTTCAAAGAGCGCATGCGTAGAAATATAAAAACTTAAGGTTCTTAAGCTGAATATTGCTCACCAGAAATACACCCTAATTGACACAAACAACCACAGGTGAATGAAAGTTCTCTTTTTCAAAAAAAATGCTTAGCAAAACTGGAAGATTTTTTCTTTATAATTTTATGATTGTGAATTTCAGAGCGGAAAAACTGAAGCTATTTTTTAAGGAGAGTGAACAATCCTGCAATAATTGTAGGTTCTGAATATTCGCAGAACAGAGGCATGGGTAAGGACCAGTAGGGCAGTTAGAACCGTCACTGTTGATGGCAGCAGGAAGGTAATGATTTCAGTGGGAAAGCCAGAGCCTGGGTACCCTGGTACAAGTCAGAAATTAGCCTAAAGCATCCCAGCCTAAGACAATGTGGATGGTGAGTTCAAAGATTTACTTTTACTTTGGTTCTGTTACAGAAAATAAGAGTTTAAGTAATGATTGATAATAGCACATATGAAGACATTTTTTAACTTCTTTAAATATTGAAAGAGTATATATTACCCATAAATACAAGCTCAAAGTATTTCTCAACTTCAATGCCTGAATATTACTAGAGAAGCTTATTAAAACTTCAGATTCTTGATATAAAACAGTTGGAGATTCCACTTGAATTATATGGGAAGGCAAGGTGAGTGGGCCCAAGATAATAAAATCCAAGATTCTGAAACAGGTGGTTAAGAAGTCAAATTTTAATGAAACACTAAGACAAAGAGATCAATCAAAACATACTCTGCTCTGATGGGGCACCTGGGTGGCATAGTCAGTTAAGTGTTCAACTCTTGGTTTCGGCTTAGGCTGTGATCTCAGGGTCATGAGATTGAGACTCATATGGGGTCTACCCCTCAGCATGGAGTCTGCTTAAAACTCTTTCTTCCTCTCCCACTGCTCCCCCACCTCTCTCTCGAAAAGAAAATAATAATAACAAATAAATAAATCTTTAAAAAAAACATATTCTGTTATATTGATAAGTGCATGTTATAGAAAAGGACGGTTGACTGGATTATGCATAAAACTAAGGTTTGGCTATTCACCAAAAAAGATATGGGGGCTATTCTAATTGAAGATTCATGTCTAGAATAGATTCGGTCTCTCTGTATATAACTCTACAAACAAAAGTATCAGAAGAGATAATACAAATTACCCAGGCATAGAAAAATCTTTCACACAGTTTCTTTGTTATAAACCATCAGGGTTATGTGCTTATGAAATAACACTGTTTTAACTTGAGCTATACATTAGAGTAGCTTTTCTCTGTCTCTTCATATTTGTTGCTTAACCTTACATCCTTATGGTAACTAAGACTTTTTTTTTTTTAAAGATTTTATTTATTTATTTACTTGACAGAGAGAGACACAGTGAGAGAGGAAACACAAGCAGGGGGAGTGGGAGAGGGAGAAGCAGGCTTCCCAAGGAGCAAGGAGCCCGATGTGGGACCCGATCCCAGGACGCTGGGATCACGACCTGAGCCGCAGACAGACGCTTAACAACTGAGCCACCCAGGCACCCCAGACTTTTTTTTTTTTTTTAAGTAGTTTCCACACCCAGGCGGAGCCCAACACGGGGCTTGAACACACAACTGCGAGATCAAAACCTGAACCGAGATCGAGTTAGACACCCAGCCACTGGAACCACCCAGTGCCCCTACTGTAACTAAGATTTTTAAAAGAATATACCACTTTATATAAATCTTTAAAACTGTGCCTTTAGTAAGTGATAAAAGCTATTTAGCCATATAGATTTTTCATGTATAGCATAAAAATAAATCCTACAAAAATGATATTCTACTCTCCAGTATCAATTAATGTCATGATATGACATTAATGACAATTAATGATATCAATTAATGTCATGATGTCTTGCAGAATACCTAATTCAGAAACATTCTCATTTTTAACTCTCCCAAAATGAACCTAACAAAAAGAGTATTGAGTATGCTTGCATTGTAGAAGTGGCAACAGTGTTCCAGGTAGAGTGTAGATAAGCTCTAGCTGAAAGCAGAGGAACCCTCAACATTCTATATGATCACGTCTTTAAGTCCTCGCAAGGAAGAGACTCTGCAAGTGCTACATGATGAATAGCTGTTAAATACATAGTTTATCCACTTGGCCACTTATTTAATTTTTTTGAAGTAGGTATTTATAAAAGTGTACCTAAATTACATATAATGATCTACAGTTTATTTTCTTGTTTTTATTTAAATTCCAGTTAGTTAACGTACAGTGTAGTATTAGTTTCAGGTGCACAATACAGTGATTCAACACCTCCATACATCACCCGCTGTTCATCAGCACAAACACCCTCCTTAATCCCCTTCTCCTATTTAACTTATGCCCCCACCCACCTCCCTTCTGGTAACGATCAGTTTGTTCTCTAGGGGTACTAGTATGTTTCTTGTTTTGCCTCTTCTTTTTCCTTTTTGCTCATTTGTTTTGTTTCTTAAATTCCACAGATGAGTGAAATCATATGGTATTTGTCTTTCTCTGACTTACTTCACTTAGCATAATGCTCTCTAGGTCCAGTTTAAAATGTACATTCATATCCATGAACTTATTGATTTTTACAGCCTTCGTGTAAGGTGCAATAATTATATATTTTACACATAGGAAGTATGTGACAAAAATTGTGGAAAACAGGACTTGATAATTAAACAGCTAGCGAGTGACAGAATAGCTCTTAAGTGCCTCTCTGTTATTATTTAGGACACTGTAATGATCAAACTGTGTAGAAGAAAAGAGTAGAATACACTTACCACTGTACCATGCTGCTAGAAGTATTGACCTAAATTTAATGTTATCTAGGAAAGATGGGTAAAATGTTTTCTTTCAAGATAGGAATAATTCTGAAAACTTAACACTGAGAAACCACCATTTTGCAAATAGTGATGATTTCCAGTATTAAATTGACATTATTTAATTTAATTTAATTATTTAGGAATATTTGAGCTTGTGTCAATATTCTTATTAGGAAGTTATCACCAGCAATATTTATCTTAAAATAAAAAAAAATAGATGGAAAAATACATAGAAATAATTAGTTTCTAAATAGTTTGTAACAAAATTACATTTCTTGTAAAAGAATTTGAAGTTTCAATTTTATCAGATCCTTTCCAATACTGGGTTCTTAGTTTTTCAGTTACCTCCAGTTTTCAGTGAAGAACATGTAATCCATTCTTATTTATTTTCTCTAAATTCTTAGGAGGTTATACTTTACTGGAAATGTACAAGTACATAAAATTTAAATTTCTGAAAAATGTTAGTGCTAGCATTTTTAATATAAAAATACATCGTTCTACTAAACACTTTAATACCCTATTGTTCATCTTTATCCTTCAATTTTAAGGTGTAGGTTTTTACTAGGTTTGGAATTGAAAACAAGAATTGAGCCTATATTAATGTAATAATCTAATTTTATGCTAATTTTTATTTTCCACTTCCATTAAGCCTTTAAAATTGTAAGCTTCTTTCAGTACTTTCAGTATCTAAAAGTTTAGATATCTAAATAGTTGCTTAAATACTTAGCAACCCAAATATTAATATTTGCTTACTTTGTTTAAATATTTGTTTAAAAATTCCATTTTTTAAGATTTTTGTTTATTTTTTAAAGGTAGTATGTCACTATATGTTAAACTCAACTTTAAATAAAAACTTGAAACATTAAAAAACGGTAGTATGGAAATAAGAAAAAAGATTTTATATTGTTTTAAAGATCTTATTTCAAGTTCTTACTTTTTTGTTAATATAGGTAGATTCATTTGACAGTTATCCATATACAGGTGGTCTAATGTTACTATTTACAAACACAGCATCTGAAACTGAAATGCTTATTTATGCCCTTTATGAGCTGTTCAGGTTTTGGCAAGTTCAACCACTCTGTGGTTCAGATTTTTCGTCTACACATAAGGATAATAATGGCAAATATAAAAGAGGATTGCTGTGAGAATTCCAGACATGCACAGACCTTAGTAGTGAGTCTCAACCTATGGTCCTTGGACATTATGTATTGAAATTGCCTGAGGCTAATTGTGAAAAATACCATTCCTATCCTAACCTCCTGAAGAGACTCGTTTCTTTTTTCCCTTTATCTCTCTCTCTCTCTCTGTCGTCATCTTCCCACTTCCCCAGTCCTTGCAGTTACCTTGATCATGGACTTCTAACCTCCAAAACTTTGAAAAAAAAAAAAAAAAACTCCTGTTGTTTAATTCACCCAGCCTATGGACAGACTACACTCAGCTAACATTAATAAAAATATATATATTTTTTAAAGATTTTATTTATTTATCTGACAGAGAGAGACAAGGCGAGAGAGGGAACACAAGCAGGGGGAGTGGGAGAGGGAGAAGCAGGCTTCCCGCCGAGCAGGGAGCCTGAAGTGGGGCTCGATCCCAGGACCCTGGGATCATGACCTGAGCCGAAGGCAGATGCTTAACGACTGAGCCACTCAGGTGCCCCAATAAAAATATATTAATTTTAGGCAAAGCAGATTTCAGAACAAGAAAATTTATCAGTGATACAGAGGGGTATTACATAATGATAAAGGAAACAATTTCTCCAAGACATAACAATCATGAACATGAATGTACCTAACAAAAATACATCAGAATACATGAAAATAAAACTGACAGAACTTCAAGGAGAAATAGGTTATTTCTGGGTGATGGGGTTTCCTTAGCTGTATTTTTTAAATCACACACAAATTTTTTGTCAATAGGGATGAATGATATGAACCATTACATTGGAAGAATTTTTTTATCTAAAAATAGTGATTTTTTTTCTCAAATACAGTACTTTTTTATTGTCAAATTCCTCCAAGTAATAAAAATTAGGAAGCAAGAACCAAGAAAAGTTATAATGCATAAGCTCCATCTGAAATGGCTTATTTTATGACACTGAAAATGTATCAGCTCATTTCTCTGATAGAAGGTTATCCTAAAATTAGTTCATGACTTTGCTAGAAAAGAATTATTTGTTAGCTTCAGGGCAGGGGCTTTCAAGACACATGTATATTAAAAAATTATTCAGAAGAGTAACAGTAATGTGTTATTATTTTTAAAAATACCTAGCATTACATCAGAACTCAAATCTGGAAAACATTAATGATAAGAGATGCAGAAAATCTTCTTTCAACTTTTATTGTTTGTATATTATTTTACTTGCAATTTGCCTTCATGTATGTTCTCATATGTTTTTAAAAAGTCAATTTGGGGAGGAAAAAAAAATTCTTTCCCTGACTTATTTCATTCCCCTCACTCCTAACAATAAAAAGTTAAAAACAAAAATTTTAAAAAAGCAACAACACTCCTCCCTACTTTTCAGAGTCTACTCTTTTCTTCTACAAAAAGATTTTAACCCTTTCCAAGTGCAGTAAATCCACTTAGCGTCATCATTGCTGTTTTTCATATTTTGCTCATTATCTCCATCATTAAAATAAAAGGCCTTGACCTGCCAGTGGCTCATGAGCAAAGTGTCCTGTTAGAGGTGAGATCTGATGGATGGTGAAGAGGAGGAGGAAGGAGGATGGCACAATGCCAAGCTTCATGCCACCTTTTAATTACTTAAAATCTTAAGCAAGTTTGGAAATCCTAAACTTTCTGCTGTTTAGTCTGGGCCATGAATACTCCAACTTCTCATATTAGAAAAGGACAATGGATATATTGTTTTACTTTTCTCATTTTAAGGGAATACGAGTGACAACTTTTTGACAAAGAATCATCCGCAAAAAACCACTGCTGGCCAACCATATCCATATGATCTCTTAACACTTGTAAATTATTGTAAACAATCTTGTGTTATGATGTGAAGGCAAGAAATCATATCACATGGAATACTTTTTAAGCATTTTATTTTATACCACATATATTAAATAATTCAAACTTTCCCTTCTTCCCTCCTGCCCATATTCCACGCCCCTCTCCATTTTTCCTTTCTGTGAATTGCTTTCAATACATTTGTGGACTTGTCAAATTCTAATTCCTTGAGCTATTGTTTGCAATGTTATGTTATTTTCTACAAAAAGGTTTGAAACCATGTCCCAATTCCAGAATTCTAACATCTGTTATGTCCCCAATGTTCTCAGATCAAGTATGTCCTTCACATCACTTTCTAATCCTCTAATTCTTTAAATTGAGAAAGCACATGAGACAATACAGCACTCAGATGCACTTCAACTACAGCTTCCCCTACGAATTATAATCATGCAAACAATATTTCCAGGAATGACTTGTGCTGTTCACTTGTTTTCTGGTGGTGGTTAACATGCTTGCTGAATGTGGGGCCCATTTTCTTTTGCTGCTGGTCTAAACCGGACTTACATCTCTGAGTTTAATAATCCTAGGAAAGTTTGTCTTTTTCTCTTTACTCTTCATGTATCAAGAGAAACCTGAAGAGCCTTTCTTACATCTCATCTGCAACCCTGAACCACATCCCATCTTTGCATTGTTCTAGAAGAAAAGTCAATTTAAAAGTATAATTTTACTAATTATTCTCATCAGAATAAATGTTATGCCTCTATTTTATTTATGTCATTACTCAAATGTTGTATGTTCAACTATAGATGAACAAAAGAACAAATTACCTGTTTTCACATTGTCCAATTAGAATTTTATTAATTGTACCTTACTTTCTTTGCTTCTAAAGAAACTACATTTCAGTGATGACCCACTTTTCACTCTATTTTTAATTGACAGTGTTATTTTCTTTCAATTAAATTGTAGTCACAAAGCACCTGAGGGAGAAGTCTAAATAATCTATGGTAACCTGATTATAGATGGTTATAATCATTTGGCAATGTGCATTATTTTTGTTATTTTTGAACATGGAAAAAATGAGCAGAGAACCTAGGTGATACAATGGAAAGATGGAGATGTGTTTACCTCCTTGCCTTTTCTTTCTTTTGCCTTCTCTCAAAAGTGATAGAACACTGCTAATATTACAGATATATATATCAAGGCAAGGGAAGGAAAAGTATATTTACTCAAAAGACAAATGCAACAAAAGACAAATGAGCTAAATTTACTGATAGGCAAACCACAAAAATACTAATATTTAGTAAAATGAGAAAACATTTTCAACCATAATACTATTAAAATGTATGTCTTTACAATCAGTGAGATTTTTTTTTTTTTAAATAAAAATAACGACTAGAGTAAAATGTGGCAAAATCAGTACCTCCATTCATGGCTTAAGGAATGGTATATAGATATAAACTCTTCTGATAACAAGTTTAAAGTATATATCAAAAGGTTTAAAAATAACCATATTCTTTTTCTCAGCATTTTGTAAAATCTTATCATGAAGAATTACGTATATGCAAATATCATTTAATAAGACTTTCATATTTAAATATATACATACCTACATATACTTTCAGGGGAAAAGAATGATAGAATACTAGACAAAAGGCAGAATTAATTAAAATGTTTCCATTAGATAGGACAGTATGTGGCTATTTAAAGTAGGTTTTCTGACATTAGTTATAGAAGAAACTATCATGGCTGAATTTAATTACCATCTTCAGGTTATAAATTCAGCATATGATCTCAGCTAAAAGATACATGTATTAACAAATTTAAACAGAGGGAAGTGGTAAGAAATACATATGCATTGTAACAGTGGCTTTCTAAATAATGGGCTTCTGGATGCTCTAATTTTTTTTCCTCTTTTTAAATTCACAGATTATAAAGCATTTAGGAACCTCACATTAAATTCTTAAATTTGTTAAAGGCTGTCAGTAAAATACCTATAAGAACTTTGTATGGTGACAGATGGTAACTACACTTGTGATAAGCATTTCATAATATATATATATAATTGCCAAATCACTACCTTGTACATGTGAAACTAATATAATATTGTACATCAACTATACATCAATTAAAAATTAAAATGAAATACCTATAGTTACATAACAAGTAAAGGGCCTTGTTCTCTGCATATCTTGAACTTTCTATTTAAATTAATGAGAACTCTTCACCAAATTTTAGACTGGTTTAGCTTTTTAGCTTTTATTTAGGATTATTTTACAAGGTCTTCTATGTGTATGTAAGAATAATATTATATATCTTTAAAAGAATAACAGAGAAGCATTATAGTACTCTAGTAAAACACTTGGTTTGATGATTAGGGAGATGTGGATTTAAACTGTCCCTACGTCCTCCAGCGTTACACTAAAACTTTCAGAGCCAGGCACTTCCTATTTAAAATAAGACAATAGCATACGCTTCATCACTTATACTATTTAATACAATCTAGAAAAAAATATCTGGTAAAAAAATGTAGATATATATGTGCTAGTTGGTATTTTGTTTCTGTTATAATAATCTGTAGAAAATATTAATGTTTATTTTTCAAACCATGGTGCTCTGATTCTATGTATTTGGTATCAAACTAGCAAATTAACTTGGAGATAAATACATACACGTGAAATAAATAGAAGCTGTAGTAGTCCCTTTGGTATTCTTGATATCCAGAGCAATGTTAACGTATGTAAGCAGGTAGAGGCCATTTGAAAGTATTAATAAAGTGATAGACCAGAGTTTCAAACACAAAGGCATATTTGTTACAAATAGAATGGGATGTTTCATAACTACATCTCTAATTACTTCACAAAATGATTATTGATTGAATGTAATACCTGCAAGGATTTTAGATGTGCTTAGTTTAACAATGGATGGATGGTATACATTTATGAATCACCTAAAACAATTCTCACTCTTAAAAAATGAAGTTAAAGTGTAGTGAAGAGTTCATATTAAACCTGTCTTTAAAATATTAAAAGTACAGCATAATAACAGATTAACAAGACAGGGTTTCCTCTCCTTGATCTATATGGAAAAACTTTCATTTACTATTAATTTCTGTTTGTTTTAGAGTGTTATTCTTCAAAAGGCACTTACATCAGATCTTACCCTTTAAGAACAATATTGTTGGAGGTGGAGCAAGATGGTGGAGGAGTAGGAGACCTGGATTTCGTCTGGTCTCAGGAATTTAGCTGGATAGGGATCAAACCATTCTGAACACCTAGGAGCTCAACAGGAGATAGAAGGAAAGAATAGCAACAACTCTCTGAACAGAAAAGCGACCACTTTCTGGAAGGTAGGACATGCGGAGAAGTGAATCCAAGGCGATATTTGGGAAGATAGACCGCGAGGGGTGGGGGCCTCTGTCAGCTGCTTCTGGCAAGTGATAGAGCCGCGGAGCACAAAATCGGAACTTTTAGAAGTTCGCTCCACTGAGGTACGTCGCTCCAGTGGCTAAGCAGGGGGTGGAACCCTTGTGGGACAATGTGGTCTCAGGACCCAAGGAGTCACAGAAAGACTGGGGGTGCCTGAGTGTGGCAGAGCTCCTGGGTATCAGAGCGGGAAAGCCGGCTGCAGAGACGGAGCCAAGGCACGGGCTCTCAGCTTGGGGTTGCCATACACCATGATTAGAGACACAGTCGGGCCACTGCTCCTCCAGCAGGGACCCAACAAGTGGCAGATCCTGGGAGACTCCCCTTTCTTCCCTGGGAGGAGTGGTGTGGGAGTGTACTGCAGGGATCTGCTGGTTTTGGAGACTCCACAACCAGTCGGGTGCCAGAGATAGAAATGCTCGGTCACAGGCCGGGTGAGCACGGAGTGCGGCCCCAGACCGGGGACACGGGAGTAATTGACTGCTTTTCTCTGGGGGAGCACTGAGGAGCGGGACCCCGACGTCTCAGCTCCTCCTGGGTGGAGTTGGGAGGCCGCCATTTTTCACTCTCGTCCTCCAAAGCTGTACAGAAAACTTGCAGGAAACAAAAGCTCACGAGAGCAAACCCAAGCCAATTACATAGCAGACCAACAAGGGCGGTGCAATTCCGCCTCCGGCAAAGATACTTGGGAACCACGAAACAGGCCCCTCCCCCAGAAGATCAGCAAGAACAGCCAGCAAAGACCGTTTACCGATCAATGAGAAGGGCAGAACTCCGGCGCTAGGGGAATACTGCACATAGAATTCATGGTGTTTTTACCATGATTCTTTAGTCTTTCAAAGTTAATTTTTTTAACTGTCTTTTTTTTTTTAATTTTTCTTTTTCCCTTTTTCAACCAACATCTTATCAATCCCTTTTTTAAAATTTTTTTTTATTTTTCATTTTTAGAGTCATATTCTGTCCCTTCAGAGTAGTTACCCTTATTTTCGGCATATATATATATATATATATATATATATATATGAGGTTCTCTCTTTAAAATTTTGAGATACAGTTTCTTCTACCATATCAAAATATACCCTAAATCAGTAGTGTATGGCTTTGTTCTAGTCTCCTGCCTGAACACATTCTCTCCCCCGCCCTTTTTTTTCTTTCTTTCCTTTTTTTTAGATCCTCTTTTTCTTTTTCCAAACAACTTTTATCTTATCAATTCCTTTTATAAATTTTTTTATAATTTTCATCTTTAGTCATATTCCATCCTTTCATCATATCAACCCTTATTTTGTACATCTATAAGTCTTTCTTTCTTTAAAATTTTGGGAGACACTTTCTTCTAACAGACCAAAATACACCCAAAATCTAGTGTGTGGCATTGATCTATGCACCAGCCTGATCATATTTGATCATATTCTGTTTTTTTTTGTTTTGTTCTGTTTTTGTTTGTTTTTATCTTTTTCATTTTCTTTTTTATTTCCTTCCCTTTCTTTTCCCCTGGTTTCAGGTCTTTTCTGATTTGTTTAGAGTATATTTTCTGGGGATATTACACTGTTAGCATTTTGTTCTCTCATACATCTATTCTCTGGACAAGATGGAAAAAAATCACCTCAACAAAAAGAACAAGAGGTAGTACCATCTGCCAGGGACTACTCAATATAGTCATCAGTGCGATGTCAGATCTAGAGTTCAGAATCATGATTTTAAAGATACTAGCTGGGCTTGAAAAAGCATGGAAGTTATTTAGAGAAACCCTTTCTGGAGAAATAAAAGAACTAAAATTTAACCAAGTCAAAATCAAAAAGGTTATTAAAGAGGTGCAATTAAAAAGGGGGGCACTAACTGCTAGGATAAATGAGGCAGAAGAGAGAATCAGCGATATAGAAGATCAAATGATGGAAAATAAAGAAGCTGAGAAAAAGAGAGATAAACAACTACTGGATTACGAGGGTAGAATTTGAGAGATAAGCGATACCATAAGACAAAACAACATTAGAATAATTGGGATCCCAGAAGAAGAAGAAAGAGAGAGAGGGGCAGAAGGTATATTGGAGCAAATTATAACAGAGAACTTCCGTAATGTGGGGAGGAAACAGGCATCAAAATCCAGGAAGCATTGAGAAACCCTCTCAAAACCAATAAAAATTGTCAATACCCCGACATCTAATGGTAAAAGTTATGAGTCCCAGATACAAAGAGAAAATCCTGAAAGCAGCTCGGGAGAAGAGATATGTAACCTAAAATGGTAGAAACATTAGATTGGCAAGATACCTATCCACAGAGACCTGGCAGGCCAGAAAGGACTGGCATGATATATTCAGAGCATTAAACGAGAAAAATATGCAGCCAAGAATACTATACCCAGCTAGGCTGTCATTGAAAATACAAGGAGAGATAAAAAGCTTCCAGGACAAACAAAAATGAAAGGAATTTGCAAACACGAAACCAGCCCTACAAGAAATGTTGAAAGGGGTCCTCTAAGCAAAGAAAGAGCCTAAGAGCAACATAAACTAGAAAGGAACACAGACAATATACAGTAACAGTCACCTTACAGGCAATACAATGGCACTAAAATCATATCTTTCAATAATTACCCTGAATGTAAATGGCTAAATGCCCCAATCAAAAGACACAGGCTATCAGATTGGATTAAAAAACAAGACCCATCAATATGCTGTCTGCAAGAGACTCATTTTAGACCCAAAGACACCCCCACATTGAAAGTGAGGGCATGGAAAACAATTTGCCATGCTAATGGACACCAAAAGAAAGCTGGGGTGGCAATCCTTATATCAGAAAAATTAGATTTTAAACCAAAGACTGTAATAAGAGATGAGGAAGGACACTCTATCATACTTCAAGGGTCTATCCAACAAGAAGATCTAACAATTGTAAATATCTATGCCCCTAACATGGGAGCAGCCAATTATTTAAGGCAATTAATAACAAAAGCAAAGAAACACATTGACAATAATACAATAATGGGGGGGACTTTAATACCCACCTGACTGAAATGGACGGATCACCTAAGCAAAAGATCAACAAGGAAATAAAGACTTTAAATGACACACTGGACCAAATGGACTTCACAGACATATTCAGAATATTCCATCCCAAAGCAACAGAAGACACATTCTTCTCTAGTGCCCACGGAACATTCTCCAGAATAGATCATATCCTAGGTCACAAATCAGGTCTCAACTGGTACCAAAAGATTGGGATCATTTCCTGCATATTTTCAGACCACAATGCTTTGAAACTAGAACTCAATCACAAGAAGAAAATCAGAAAGAAGTCAAATAAATGGAGACCAAAGAGCATTCTACTAAAGAATGAATGGGTCAACCAGGAAATTAAAGAACATTTTAAAAAATTCATGGAAACAAATGAAAATGAAAACACAACTGTTCAAAATCTTTGGGATGCAGCAAAGGCAGTCCTAAGAGGAAAGTATATAGCAATACAAGCCTTTCTCAAGAAACAAGAACGGTCTCAAATACACAACCTAACCCTACACTTAAAGGAGCTAGAGAAAAAACAGCAAATAAAGCCTAAACCCAGGAGGAGAAGAGAAATAATAAAGATCAGACCAGAAATCAATGAACTAGAAAACAAAAGAAGGGTAGAACAGATCAAGGAAACTAGGAGTTGGTTCTTTAAAAGAATTAACAAGATTGATAAACCCCTGGCCAGACTTATCAAAAAGAAAAATGACCCAAATCAACAAAATCATGAATGAAAGAGGAGAGATCACAACCAACACCAAAAAAATACAAACAATTATAAGAACATATTATAAGCAACTCTATTCCAGCAAATTAGATGACCTGGAAGAAATGGATGCATTCCTAGAGACGTATCAACTACCAAAACTGAACCACGAAGAAAAAGAAACCCTGAAGAGACCTATAACCTCTAAGGAAATGGAAGCAGTCATCAAAAATCTCCCAACAAACAAAAGCCCAGGGCCAGATGGCTTCCCAGGGAAATTCTACCAAACATTTAAAGAAGAATTAATACCTATTCTTCTGAAACTGCTGCAAAAAATAGAAATGGAAGGAAAACTTCCAAACTCGTTTTATGAGGCCACCATTACCTTGATGCCCAAACCAGACAAAGACCTCATCCAAAAGGAGAATTACAGACCAATATCCTTGATGAACATGGATGCAAAAATTCTCACCAAAATACTAGCCAATAGGATCCAACAGTTCATTAAAAGGATTATTCACCACGACCAAGTGGGATTTATCCCTGCGCTGCAAGGTTGGTTCAACATCTGCAAATCAATCAACGTGATATAATACATTAACAAAAGAAAGAACAAGAACCATATGATCCTCTCAATAGATGCAGAAAAAGCATTTGACAAAGTACAGCATCCTTTCTTGATCAAAACTCTTCAGAGTAGAGGGTTGGAGGGTACATACCTCAATATCATAAAAGCCATCTATGAAAAAACTACAGCGAATATCATTCTCAATGGGAAAAACTGATAGCTTTCCCCTAAGGTCAGGAACACGGCAGGGATGTCCATTATCACCACTGCAGTTCAACATAGTATTAGAAGTCCTAGCCACAGCAATCAGACAACAAAAAGAAATCAAAGGCATCCAAATGGGCAAAAAAGAAGTCAAACTCTCACTCTTTGCAGATGACATGATACTGTACTTGGAAAACCCAAAAGACTCCACCCTAAACTTGCTAGAACTTATACAGGAATTCAGTCAAGTGGCAGGATATAAAATCAAAGCACAGAAATCAGTGGCATTCCTATACACCAACAACAAGACAGAAGAGAGAGAATTTAAGGAGTTGATCCCATTTACAACTGCACCCAAAACCATAAGATACCTAGGAATAAATCTAACCAAAGAGGTGAAGAATCTGTACTCAGAAAACTACAGAATACTCATAAAAGAAATTGAAGACACAAAGAAATGGAAAAACGTTCCAAGCTCATGGATTGGAAGAACAAATTTTATGAAGATGTCAATGCTTCCTAGAGCAATCTACGCATTCAATGCAATCCCCATCAAAATACCATCCACTTTTTTCAATGAAATGGAACAAATAATCCTAAAATTTGTATGGAACCAGAAAAGATCCCGAATAGCCAGAGGAATGTTGAAAAAGAAAAGCAAAGCTGGCAGCATCACAATTCCGGACTTCCTGCTCTATTACAAAGCTGTCATCATCAAGACACTATGGTACTGGCACAAAAACAGACTCATAGATCAATGGAACAGAATAGAGAGCCCAGAAATGGACCCTTAACTCTATGGCTAACTAATCTTTGACAAGGCAGGACAGAATATCCAGTGGGAAAAAGACAGTCTCTTCAACAAATGGTGTTGGGAAAATTGGACAGCCACATGCAGAAGAATGAAACTGGACCATTTCCTTACACCACGCACAAAAATAGACTCCAAATGATTGAAAGACCTCAATGTGAGATAGGAGTCCATCAAAATCCTAAAGGTGAACACAGGCAGCAACCTCTTCGACCTCAGATGCAGCAACTTCTTCCTAGAAACATTGCCAAAGTCAAGGGAAGCAAGGGCAAAAATGAACTCTTGGGATTTCATCAAGATAAAAAGCTTTTGCACAGCAAAATAAACAGTCCACAAAACCAAAAGACAACCAACAGAATGGGAGAAGATATTTGCAAATGGCATATCAGATAAAGGGCTAGTATCCAAAATCTATAAAGAACTTCTTAAACTCAACACCCAAAGAATAAATGACCCAATCAAGAAATGGGCAGAAGACATGAATGACATTTTTCCAAAGAAGACATCCACATGGCCCAGAGACACATGAAAAAGTGCTCAACATCGCTTGGCATCAGGGAAATCCAAATCAAAACCTCAATGAGATACCACCTCACACCAGTCAGAATGGCTAAAATTAACAAGTCAGAAAATGACAGATGTTGGCGGGGATGTGGAGAAAGGGGTACCCTCCTACACTGTTAGTGGGAATGCAAGCTGGTGCAACCACTCTGGAAATCGATATGGAGTTTCCTCAGAAAGTTGAAAATAGAGGTACCCTATGATCCAGCAATTGCACTACTGAGTATTTCCTCCAATGATACAAATGTGGGATCCGAAGGGGTATGTGCATCCCGATGTTTATAGCAGCAATGTCCAAAATAGCCAAACTGTGGAAAGAGCCAAGATGTCCATCGACAGATGAATGGATAAAGAAGAAATGGTATATCTGTACAATGGAATATTATTCAGCCATCAAAAGAAATGAAATCTTGCCATTTGCAATGACGTGGATGGAATTGGAGGGTGTTATGCTGAGCGAAATAAGTCAATCAGAGAAAGACATGTATCATATGACCTCACTGATATGAGGAATTCTTAATCTCAGGAAACAAACTGAGGGTTGCTGGAGTGGGGGTGAGGTGGGAGGGATGGGGTGGCTTGTGATAGACATTGGGGAGTGTATGTGCTATGGTGAGCACTGTGAATTGTGCAAGACTGTTGAACCACAGATGTGTACCTCTGTAACAAATACTGCAATATATGTTAGGGAAAAAAAAAAAGAAGATAGTAGGAGGGAAAGAATGAAGGGGGGGAATCGGAGGGGGAGATGAATCATGAGAGATGATGGACTCTGAAAAACAAACTGAGGGTTCTAGGGGAGAGGGGGATGGGGGATGGGTTAGCCTATTGATGGGTATTAAAGAGGGCACTTTCTGAATGGAGCACTGGGTGTTATGTACAAACAATGAATCATGGAACACTACATCACAAACTAAAGATGTATGGTGATTAACATAACACTAAAAAAATTTAAAGAAAAAAAGAATAATATTGTTAGAAGAATATTTTTGATGCTGTTTGATAATCAATTAATAATATTTGTTAAAAATAAGTATTTTAAAAAAGATGGTACAGCAAAATTTTCTTTAATACTTTCCCTCTCTAAAACAAAACAAAACAAAAAATAACAAAAAACAAACAAAACAATGGGAGGAGGAAGAAAACAGAGCAAGAAACAAACCTTTATCCCTAATGATGTCAGAAACCATTGTGATAAGTGGTATAAAGACTAACCAAGGTTGGAGGATGTCAGGGAGAGCACCTGCCTCAACAGATCCTAAGCAAAGTCAGCAGAAATGAGAACTCTCTAGCAACATTAGCCAAGTTGTTTTCCATGAAAGGCCTTATTGACATGATGATTAAGAACAGGGATCCAGGAGCCACAGATATAATAAATAAATAAATAAATAAATAAATAAATAAATAAATAAATAAAATAAGAAGGCAGATAAAAGGGAATTAAGGAAGGAAGGGATAAAGGAAGAGAGGCCAGAGCAATCCCTGAATCAACAGCAAATTCGATTTCAGGATCAGAATGATTAAGTGACCAAAGAATGCAATTTACATTTCATAAAGTATATATTCCTTCATGAAGATCTGTTGTGAATATGTGTGGAAGAGCAGCAGAATATTGTATCTAAGAAGCAAAATCTATAAGAAAATGGGCATTTGTTCTTGTGGAAGGGGCATTCTTTTTTCATTCTGGTGGTTGTTTTTTTGTTTGTTTTGTGTGTTGGTTTTTTTTTTGTGCTTCTTTGTGGGTTTTTTAGTCCTGCATGACATACATATTATGTACTCAGAATATTAAAGGTTGAATAATGATTTGGTTCATTTAAGGAACCACTCATTGATGAATTGAAAGGTTCATCTGATTTGGATCATCTTTTTTTTTTTTTCTTTCCTTCTACATGTCTAGAGTGTTTTGTTTGTTTTCTGTCAGGGTCACTGTAAATTCATCACTCAAGAGGGCACCTGTCACCTCCATTTCTGAAACAATAAGCAAGGATAAGTTGAAAATACAGCTGTTTCATATATCTTAAGTATTATCCATGTTAAAATTAAGACCTCCTAAAAATCGATAACAGATTAATGACTCATTAGAAAATGGAAGACATAAATGACCTAGCAATACACATTAAAAGTAAAATGATTTTCAGACAAATGAAAAGTTGACTAAAAACTTTCATAATGTTCACTGTTGAAAAGAGTTAGAAAACAAAGAAAAATTAATATAATGTATGTGGGATTATATGTGTATGTACAAAGATGCATGATTTATAATATTTTTGCAATATGAATTTTACTGAAGGTAGCAACCTAATGCTCATTGATATTAAATAATGATATAACAGTGAAATATGCTATTATGTGACTAAAATAATTACTTAAATCTACATAAATATAAGTAAAACAATCTCCAGAGATGTTAAAAAGAAACAGTTCATAAAAGTGGTACAGTATGTGCTCATTTGTATAGAAGTGCTGAATATTTCTGGAATTATACAGATGGAACAAAGACGAGTGGCTATCTCTGTTAGAAGCATTTGTGGATCTTGGGTGGGAAAGAGATTACTTTCACCACGTTCATTTGGAATACTATATGTGTGTGTAAACATACACAAATATACATACATACAAGGGGACTATATATATATATGAATATATATATACACACACATATGTACATTTCAATTAATTCTAATACAGTAAGAAAGGCAGTAAGTGCTTGGAAAGGAACTAGAAGTATATTCATTGATTGTATAGTGACATTAATGTTTGAATATAAATTGATATGCTTATAATAAAATATTGACATATTACTGTAGCATTGATAAAGGATATATTTATTTTAAACTATTACATAAGATTCAGCTTTAGAGTCATTAAATGTCCCTTACACTATAAAATGATTCTAAGTATATTGATTTGACAAGCTCTGATTATATTCTTTGTGCGAAAGCAAATTATAATCAGCTTTCTGAGTCATTTCATACTGCTTTGAAATATAAAAAAGCTACTCACATCCTTTAACAAATTTTTATATCTCTTTCCAAATTGAAGAAACTTGTGTAATTTTTATTTTTGTAAACTTTAAAAGACAGAGACCATTATTTAAATTGTAATTTGTTTTTTAATATCACCTGATGTAACAAAATGTCAACTAAAAATTGTAACATATTAAAAATAGTAAGTATTAACATTTTTTTATTCAGAGAATAACTTTCTGGCCATTTAATTTTCTTTCCACAACTCCATTTTTTTCATAAAAAGAACGCTGACCACTCAAACTAATCTCCAGTTGACAGTAGCTTTTACTTTGTGAGTGAGAGGAAATACTCTATGTATAGTCTTACCTCTTAAAAACAAGAATGATGATTGGCAGGAGACATAAGGATGACAGTTTGACAAAGAGATCAGAGATGAAAAACACTGAAAGCAGTCAACAGACCAAGGTCACTGAAAACTACAGTGATGGATGTTCAGAATGATGATGAAAGTATTAAATAAACAGTTAAATTAATCTTGATTGCTCTGTTTAAGAATAACATTAACTAGGTCATCCCCACAAGATGGCGGAGGAGTAGGAGACCTGGATTTCATCTGGTCCCAGGAATTCAGCTGGATAGGGATCAAACCATTCTGAACACCAATGAACTCAACAGGAGATCAAAGAAAAGAATAACAACTCTCTGAATAGAAAAGCAACCACTTTCTGGAAGGTAGGACATGCGGAGAAGTGAATCTGAGGCTATATTCGGGAGGATAGATGGTGGGGGAGGGGGCCTCCGTCAGATGCTTCTGGCAAGTGATATAGCCCCAGAGCACAAAATCGGAACTTTTAGAAGTCGGCTCCGCTGAGGGACATCGCTCCAGTGCCTAAGGGGGGGTGGACCCCTTGTGGGACAGTGTGGTCTCAGGACCCTCAGGGTCACAGAAAGACCGGGGGTGCCTGAGTGCAACAGAGCTCCCAAGTATTAGAGCGGTTGAGCCGGCTGCAGAGACAGAGCCGAGGAGCGGTCTCTCAGCTCGGGGTTGCCATAAACCGTGATCCGCATTACAGTCGGGCCACTACTCTTACAGCAGGGACCCATCAAGGGGCAGATTCAGGGAGACTCCCCTTCCTCCCCTGGGAGGAGTGGCACGGGAGCACCACAGGGATCTGCTGGGTTTGGAGACTCCACAGGGGGTTGTGCATCAGAGATAGAAACGCTCGGTCACAGGCTGGGTAAGGATGGAGTGCGGTGGGACAGGGGAGACGGGAGTGACTGACTGCTTTTCTCTGGGGGCACACTGAGGAGTGGGGCCCCCGAGTTCTTTGCTCCTACAGGACAGAGATTGGGAGGTCGCCATTTTCACTCTTGTCCTCCAAAGCTGTGCAGAAAGCTTGCAGAGAACAAAAACTCATGAGAGCAAACCCGAGGAAATTACTTAGCCCAGACCTGGAAAGGGCGGGGCAATTCCGCCTCCAGCAAAGATATTTGGGAACCATGTCAACAGGCCCCTCCCACAGAAGATCAGCAAGAACAGCCAGCCAAGACCAAGTTTACCGATCAATGAAAACGGCAGAACTCCAGAGCTAGGGGAATACTGCACATAGAATCCATGGCTTTTTTACCATGATTCTTTAGTCTTTCAAAGTTAATTTTTTTATTTTTTTTTAATTTTTCTTTTTCCCTTTTTCAACCAACATCTTATCAATCCCATTTTTAAAAAATATTTTTTATTTTTCATTTTTAGACACATATTATATCCCTTCATAGTAGTTACCCTTATTTTTGGTGTGTGTGTGTATATATATATATATATATATATATATATATATATATATATATATGTTGCTCTCTTTAAAATTTTGAGATACAGTTTCTTCTAACAGATCAAAATATACCCTAAATCTCTAGTGTATGGCTTTCTTCTAGTCTCCTGCCTGATCACATTCTCTCCCCCTTTTTTTTGTAAATCCTCTTCTTTTTTTTTTCCAGCCAACTTCTTATCTTTTCAATATCTTTTATAAAATATTTTGTAATTTTCATCTTTACAGTCATATTCCATCCCTTCATTGTATCAACCATTATTTTTGTACATATATGTTTTTCTTTCTTTAAAATTTTGGGAGGCACTTTCTTCTAACAGACCAAAATACAGCCAAAATCTAGTGTGTGGCACTGATCTATGCACCAGCCTGATCATATTTGATCATATACTGTTTTTTTTTGTTGTTTCTTTGTTTTTGTTAGTTTTTATCTTTTTTTTTCTTTTTTCTTTCTTTCCCTTTCTTTTCCCCTGGTTTCAGGTCTTTTCTGATTTGTTCAGTATATTTTCTGGGGCATTGTTATACTGTTAGCATTTTGTTCTCTCATTCATCTATTCTCCTCTGGACAAAATGACAAGACTGAAAAAATCACCTCAACAAAAAGAACAAGAGGCAGTACCGACTGCCAGGGTCCTAATCAATACGGACATTAGTAAGATGTCAGAACTAGAGTTCAGAATAATGATTTTAAAGATACTAGCTGGAATTGAAAAAAGCGTGCAAGTTATTAGAGAAACAGTTTCTGGAGAAATAAAAGAGCAAAAATCTAACTAGGTCGAAATCAAAAAGGCTATTAATGAGGTATGATAAAAAAATGGAGGCTCTAACTGCTAGGATAAATGAGGCAGAAGAGAGAATTAGTGATATAGAAGACCAAATGATGGAAAATAAAGAAGCTGAGAAAAAGAGAGATAAACAACTACTGGATCACGAGGGCAGAATTTGAGAGATAAGTGACACCATAAGACAAAACACCATTAGAATAATTGGGATCCCAGAAGAAGAAAGAAAGACAGAGAGGGGCAGAAGGTATATTGGAGCAGATTATAGCAGAGAACTTCCCTAATATGGGGAAGGAAACAGGCATCAAAATCCAGGAGGCACAGAGAACCCCTCTCAAAACCAATAAAAATAGGTCAACACCCCAACATCTAATAGTAAAACTTATGAGTCTCAGAGACAAAGAGAAAATCTTGAAAGCAGCTCGGGAGAAGAGATATGTAAACCACAATGGTAGAAACATTAGATTGGCAACAGACCTATCCACAGAGACCTGGCAGACCAGAAGGACTGGCATGATATATTCAGATCATTAAATGAGAAAAATATGCAGCCAAGAATACTCTATCTAGCTAGGGTCTCATTGAAAATAGAAGGAGAGATAAAAAGCTTCCAGGACAAATAAAACTAAAGGAATTTGTACACACAAAACCAGCCCTACAAGAAAAATTGAAAGGGGTCCTCTAAGCAAAGAGAGAGCGTAAAAGCAACATAGACCAGAAAGGAACACAGACAATATACAGTAACAGTCACCTTACAGGCAATACAATGGCACTAAATTCATATCTTTCAATAGTTACCCTGAATGTAAATGGGCTCAATGCCCCAATCAAAAGACACAGGCTATCAGATTGGATAAAAAAACAAAGCTCATCGATGTGCTGTCTGCAAAAGACTCATTTTAGACCCAAAGACACCCGAAGATTGAAAGTGAGGGGTGGAAAACTATTTACCATGCTCATGGACACCAAAAGAAAGCTGGGGTGGCAATCCTTATATCAGAAAAATTAGATTTTAAACCAAAGACTGTAATAAGAGATGAGGAAGGACACTATATCGTACTTAAAGGGTCTATCCAACAAGAAGATCTAACAATTGTAAATATCTATGCCCCTAACATGGGAGCAGCCAATTATTTAAGGCAATTAATAACAAAAGCAAAGAAACACATTGACAATAATACAATAATAGGGGGGGACTTTAATACCCACCTGACTGAAATGGATGGATCACCTAAGCAAAAGATCAACAAGGAAATAAAGACTTTAAATGACACACTGGACCAAATGGACTTCACAGACATATTCAGAATATTCCATCCCAAAGCAACAGAAGACACATTCTTCTCTAGTGCCCACGGAACATTCTCCAGAATAGATCATATCCTAGGTCACAAATCAGGTCTCAACTGGTACCAAAAGATTGGGATCATTTCCTGCATATTTTCAGACCACAATGCTTTGAAACTAGAACTCAATCACAAGAAGAAAATCAGAAAGAAGTCAAATAAATGGAGACCAAAGAGCATTCTACTAAAGAATGAATGGGTCAACCAGGAAATTAAAGAACATTTTAAAAAATTCATGGAAACAAATGAAAATGAAAACACAACTGTTCAAAATCTTTGGGATGCAGCAAAGGCAGTCCTGAGAGGAAAGTATATAGCAATACAAGCCTTTCTCAAGAAACAAGAACGGTCTCAAATACACAACCTAACCCTACACTTAAAGGAGCTAGAGAAAAAACAGCAAATAAAGCCTAAACCCAGGAGGAGAAGAGAAATAATAAAGATCAGACCAGAAATCAATGAACTAGAAAACAAAAGAAGGGTAGAACAGATCAAGGAAACTAGGAGTTGGTTCTTTGAAAGAATTACCCTGGCCAGACTTATCAAAAAGAAAAGAGAAATGACCCAAATCAACAAAATCATGAATGAAAGAGGAGAGATCACAACCAACACCAAAGAAACACAAACATTTATAAGAACATATTATGAGCAACTATATGCCAGCAAATTAGATGACCTGGAAGAAATGGATGCATTCCTAGAGACGTATCAACTACCAAAACTGAACCAGGAAGAAATAGAAAACCTGAACAGACCTATAAACACTAAGGAAATGGAAGCAGTCATCAAAAATCTCTCAACAAACAAGAGCCCAGGGTCAGATGGCTTTCCAGCTGAATTCTACCAAACTTTTAAAGAAGAATTAATACCTATTCTTCTGAAACTGCTGCAAAAAATAGAAATGGAAGGAAAACTTTCAAACTCATTTTATGAGGCCACCATTACCCTCATCCCAAAACCAGACAAAGACCCCAACCAAAAGGAGAATTACAGACCAATATCCTTGATGAACATGGATGCAAAAATTCTCACCAAAATACTAGCCAATAGGATCCAACAGTACATTAAAAGGATTATTCACCATGACCAAGTGGGATTTATCCCTGGGCTGCAAGGTTGGTTCAACATCCACAAATTAATCAATGTGATGCAATATATTAACAAAAGAAAGAACAAGAACCATATGATCCTCTCAATAGATGCAGAAAAAAACATTTGACAAAGTACAGCACCCTTTCTTGATCAAAACTTTTCAGAGTATAGGGATAGAGGGTACATACCTCAACATCATAAAAGCCATCTATGAAAAACCCAAAGCAAATATCATTCTCAATGAGGAAAAACAGAGCTTTCCCCCTAAGGTCAGGGACACGGCAGGGATGTCCACTATCACCACTGCTATTCAACATAGTATTAGAAGTCCTAGCCACAGCAATCAGACAACAAAAAGAAATGAAATGCATCCAAATGGGCAAAGAAGAATTCAAACTCTCACTCTTTGCAGATGATATGATACTTTATATGGAAAATCCAAAATACTCCACCCCAAACTGCTAGAAGTCACACAGGAAATCAGTTGTGTGGCAGGATATAAAAACAATGCATAGAAATCAGTGGCATTCCTATACACCAACAACAAGACAGAAGAGAGAGAAATTAAGGAGTCGATCCCATTTACAACTGCACCCAAAACCATAAGATACCTAGGAATAAATCTAACCAAAGAGGTGAAGAATCTGTACTCAGAAAACTACAGAATACTCATGAAATTGAGGAAGTCACAAAGAAATGGAAAAACGTTCCATGCTCATGGATTGGAAGAACAAATATTGTGAAGATGTCAATGCTACCTAGAGCAATCTACGCATTTAGTGCAATCCCCCTCAAAATACCATCCACTTTTTTCAAAGAAATGCAACAAATAATCCTAAAATTTGTATGGAACCAGAAAAGACCCCAAATATCCAGAGGAATATTGAAAAAGAAAAGCAAAGCTGTGGCATCACAATTCCAGACTTCCAGCTCTATTACAAAGCTGTCATCATCAAGACAGTATGGTACTGGCACAAAAACAGACACATAGATCAATGGAAAAGAAAAGAGAGCCCAGAAATGGACCCTCAACTCTATGGCTAACTACTCTTTGACAAAGCAGGAAAGAATGTCCAGTGGGAAAAAGACAGTCTCTTCAACAAATGGTGTTGGGAAAATTGGACAGCCACATACAGAAGAATGAAACTGGACCATTTCCTTAGACCACAGACAAAAATAGACTCCAAATGGTTGAAAGAGACAGGAGTCCATCAAAATCCTAAAGGTGAACACAGGCAGCAAGCTCTTCGACCTCAGCCGCAGCAACTTCTTCCTAGAAACATCGCCAAAGGCAAGGGAAGCAAGGGCAAAAATGAACTCTTGGGATTTTATCAAGATAAAAAGCTTTTGCACAGCAAAATAAACAGTCCACAAAACCAAAAGACAACCAACAGAATGGGAGAAGATATTTGCAAATGACATATCAGATAAAGGGCTAATATCCAAAATCTATAAAGAACTTCTTAAACTCAACACCCAAAGAAAAAATGATCCAATCAAGAAATAGGCAGAAGACATGAACAGGCATTTTTCCAAAGAAGACATCCAAATGGCCAAGAGACACATGAAAAAGTGCTCAACCTTGCTCGGCATCAGGGAAATCCAAATCAAAACCTCAATGAGATATCACCTCACACCAATCAGAATGGCTAAAATTCACAGTCAGGAAATGACAGATGTTGGAGGGGATGTGGAGAAAGGGGAACCCTCCTACACTGTTGGTGGGAAAGCAAGCTGGTGCAGACACTCTGGGAAACAGTACAGAGGTTCCTCAAAATTTTGAAAATAGAGCTACTGTATGACCCAGCAATTGCACTACTGGGTATTTACCCCAAAGATACAAATGTAGGGATCCGAAGGGGTACATGCTTCCCAATGTTTATAGCAGCAATGTCCACAATAGCCAAACTGTGGAAAGAACCAAGATGTCCATTGATAGATGAATGGATAAAGAAGAGTTGGTATATATACACAATAGAATATTATGCAGTGATCAAAAGGAATGAAATCTTGCCATTTGCAATGACATGGATCGAACTGGAGGGTGTTATGCTGAGCTAAATAAATCAATCGGAGAAAGACATGTATCATATGATCTCACTGATATATGGAATTCTTAATCTTAGGAACCAAAATGAGTCTTGCTGGAGTAGTGGGGGGTGGGAGGGATGGGGTGGCTGGGTGATAGACATTGGGAAGGTTATGCGCTATGGTGAGCGCTGTGAATTGTGCAAGACTGTTGAATCTCAGATAGGTACTTCTGAAACAAATAATACATTATATGTTAAAAAAAATAAGATAGCAGGAGGGGAAGAATGAAGGGGGTAAATCGGGGGGGAGATGAATCATGAGAGACGATGGACTCTGGAAAACAAACTGAGGGTTCTAGAGGGGAGGGGGGTGGGGGGATGGATTAGCCTGGTGATGGGTATTAAAGAGGGCACGTACTGCATGGATCACTGCGTGTTATAACAAACAATGAATCATGGAACACTACATCAAAAACTAATGATATAATGTTTGGTGATTAACATAACATAATAAAAAATGTGAAAAAGTAAAGAATAACATTAACTAGTAAAAATATGTAAGATTTTTATAATTATTTTTAAAAGATTTTTAGTGTTTGCAGAGAAAAATATTAGCTTATAAATATTTATATGGACATCTTAATTGACTAAAATAAAAAAGTATACTGTTGGAGATACTGAACCCCAAAGATATAGTTTAATTCCTGATAAATAAAAGTGTGCTTAAAATTACCCAAAGCTTAAACACTCAGAACAAAGGAAATTGAAAAGCTAAAATTATTATTTTTAATTGCTCATAGGAATATTAAGAGATGAAATTAATGAGTATATAAAGATACCTTAAGAATGACATTTTGGATTATGTGATATGGCAATTGAAATCATACAGTATCTCAGTATCTCTTTCTCCAAGCATCTATATCATTCCATATTGTTCCATTTATGAACTGAGTTTTTCTGTCTTAAACTTAGTTTTTTTCTATTTCTTCTCCTCTCTTTTGTCTGTGAATTACTCTTGTGAATTTCACATGCATCCACTTTTTAGAATTATTTTCTCTCATCTCTTTTCTCTTGCTAACAGCTGAGTGATCTGTGAACTCACCTTTAAAACAAGAAATAACTCCTTACAGTAACTATGTCCAAATTTATATTTTTAACCATTTTTCGCCCTTGAATCAGGAGGGATGGCAGTCAAAGACCTTGCTCTTTCTGTTACCTCTGCATTTCCAGCTTACAATTCCAAGGCCATATGAAAAAAAAAATCAACTGTATCTTGAAAAATCAACCTTTGGATTACCTTCATATTTCACTAGACCTTCTCGATCTGGCCATATATTCTCCCCCTGCTTTGCTAAATGTTTCCTGGCTGCTATAATGTCACACTTAGTTTCTTTGCTTTTGGTAAGATAATATGACAGGTTAATGCACAAAACTGGCAAGAATGTAGATATCTTAGATTCCAGAATAAAAATTTAGAAAATAAGGAAAGCCCAAAGTATAATAGGAAAACATAAACTATTAAATACTACAAGGATGGTTGGGAAAACTTCCATTTAAATTACTTAAATAATGATAGAGTACATCTGGCTTTCTAGCAAAAAAAAAAAAAAAGTGTGTTTAAACATTTAAAATGTAAACATATAAAACATATAAACATATAAAAATGTGTGTATGTGTGTGTTATAAAGAAAATAATCAGAATTATCCACAAAATTGAATGGGTTTCTGGTAGAGGTAGATAATTCTAACCTATAGAGTTTTCTGGTTGTGAATATATAATAATCTATCAGTATATTACAAAATGCCCATCTATTTAGAGTTAGAAGTTCAGTAAAAACATAAGATCTTGTTCTATTCCTGAAATTATATTGAGGGATTTCAATTAAGAGAGTATAACTGTGAATAAGGCTGAGAATCAGTATAAGTAAGAACATACTAGAAATGAATGATGCACAATGTTCTAAGATTCTGTGAGGATTTGCTTAAAGATAGGGAATTAGACTATTCCATAGTTAATACCAAATAGTTAATACCAAACTAATACTATACCAACAAGCTAATATAAATTCTATATAAAAATTGGCATATATTAAGCATTGTTCTAATTATGCCAGCTTTATTAAGTCCTAAATCTCTAGCACCCTAAAAGTAGTTACTCCTATTATACAATTTTTTTAGTTAAGGAGAACTAATCATAGAGGGGCTAGTATTTGTCAAAGCTGGGACTCAAACTCCTGATGTTGAGCTCCTAGTCCCCATTGTTACCTAGCCTACACACTACCCCCCTGCTTCTTTTCTCCTTCTCCTCTACTTCCTATAGTGGAATCCTTTTTTACAAGTTGGAATCTTTCCAAAAGCAAAAAGACTTCCAGTTTCCAGGTCGACATGTAAGGAGCTTGGAAGTCACCACTCCATTCTAACACGTTAAAAATTGAACAGACGAAAAATCAACAACTCTTCTTGGATCCAAGAGGGAAGGACACAGGGCAAGTCATTGCTCTGAAGATTAGAGAGACAGAACAGGAAACTACAGGGAGTCACGGCTTGCTGGTTTAGACTCAGAAGCAGAAACTGGCCCAAGAAAAGTACTATAGTAAGAAAACCTGGACTGCATTTGAGGAATTGCTGGAGGCTCAGGGTAGAGAAGCCTGAGAGTTAAAAACACCAAGGGAAGCCAGTCATAGGGGGATCCTCACACTATTGTGAGATTCACTCCAGAAGCTCTACCACGTTCCTACAGGAATACCAGGGAAAAATACTCTTGGGCTTCCAGCAGGGGACAAGAAGAAGGAACCATCTTGATATACATCAGAGCACTCTGCTCTTCTGAACCAGGCCTGCCCTCAGGGGAAACTAGTTAACTAGATATTAACCTGGGAGGGACAAACAAAGCCTAACTCACCTAAGAAGGGGAAACAACAAATTCCAGCACACTCTAGCCGCCATGCCCACATATGCGTGAGGGCTTAGAACTGAGAAACACTTATGAAACTCACAGTCAAGAGGCACAGATCATAGGACTGTAGAATGCTTCTTCTCCCCTCCAGCTAACCATTGCATAGCTGAAGGCCTATTCACAGCAGCTCCTTTTACCTTGTACATAATGTCCAACTATTAAAAAGAATTACAAAGCATACCAAGGCAAAATACCCTCTAGGTCCATCCTAGAGGGTTGTCACGGATGGCAAGATCTCATCCTTTTTTATGGCTGTGTAGTATTCCATTGGGGGGGAGAGAAAGAGTGTATGTGTGTGACATCTTCTTTATATATTCCTCTATCAATAGACACAACGGATGTTGTCCTTTGTCAAATGCTTTTTCTACATCTATTGAAATGATCATATGGTTTTTATCCTTTCTCATATTGATATGATGTATCACATTGATTGATTTGGGAATACTGAACCATCCTTGCATCCAGGGAGTAATTCCCATTTGATTGTGGTGAATGATTTTTTTTGTTTTAATGTATTGTTGGATTTGGTGTGCTAGTATTTTGTTGAGGATTCCTGCATCTATGCTCATCAAAGATATTGATCTCTAGTTCTCTTTTTTTGCAGTGTCATATTCGGGTTTTGGTATCAGGGTGATACTAGCCTCACAGAATGAATTTGGAAGTTTTCTTTCCTCTTTCTTATTTTTTTCTGGGGGGGATGGTTTGATGAGGAGAATAGGTATTAACTAGACTTTAAATATTTGACAGAATCAGCCTGTGAAGCCATCCAGTCCTGGACTTGTATAGAAAAAAATGCATGGTATGATTTCAATCTTTTTTTTAATATATTTTTTAATTTTTTATTTATTTGAGGGAGAGCATGCACCAGCAGTGGGGAGGGGCAGAGCGAGAGGGAGATGCAGGCTCCCTGTTGAGCAGCGAGCCCAATGTGGGGCTCGATCCCAGGACACTGGGATCATGACCTGAGCCAAAGGCACTTAACCAACTGAGCCACCCAGGTGCCCCTGATTTCAATCTTTTTGAATTTGTTGATCCTTGTTTTGTGGCCTAATATGTGATCCCTTCTGGAGAATGTTCTGTATGCAGTTGAGAACAATGTGTATTCTGCTGTTTTAGGATGGAATGTTCTGAACATAACTGTTAAATCCATCAGTTCCAGTGTGTCATTCAAAGCCACAGTTTCCTTGTTGATTTTCTGTTTGGATGATCTGGCCATCAATGGAAGTGGGGTATTAAAGTCCCCTACTATTATTGTATTACTATCAATTATTTCTCTTATGTTTGTTATTAAGCATTTTATGTATTTGGGTGCTCCCATGTTGCGGGCATAAATATTTACAGTTGTTATATCTTCTTGTTGAATTGTCCCCTTTATTATTATATAGTGTCCTTCTCTGTCTTGTTACAGCCTTTGTTTTAAGTCTACTTTGTTCAATATAAGTATTGCTATTCTGGCTTTCTTTTCACATCCATTTGCATGACAAATGTTTCTCTATCCCCTCACTTTCAATCTGCAGGTATCTTTAGGTCTGAAATGAGTCTCTTATAGGTAGCATATACATGGACCTCATTTTTTATCCACTCTGTCACCCTAAATCTTTTATTTTTAAGATTATTTATTTATTTGAGAGAGAGAGAGAGAAATTGTGAGCAGGGGGTGGGGCAGAGGGAGAGGGAGACAGACTCCCTATGGAGTGGGGAGCCCAACGTGGGACTTGATACCAGGACCCTGTTTCCTTCCCCAGAATCAGGAAGTTTTCAGCTATTATTTCTCCAAATACATTTTCTGTCCCCCTTTCTCTCTTCTCCTTTTGGGAAATGTTATTATATAACATAATATACAATGTTATTATATATGTATGTATAATGTTATTGGCTATAATGTTGATATTATTATATTTGATGGTGTCACTGAGTTCTCTAAATCTATTCTCATAATGCAGTATTTGTTGTCTCTCACCTTATCTGTTGAGCATGATTGCTTTCCATTACTCTATCTTCCAGATCACTGATACATTCCTCTGCTTCCTTTAGCCTACTATTTATTCCATCTATTGATTTTATTTTAATACAATCCAATCCATGTATTGTATTTTAAATTTAATTTATTGAGTTCTTCATCTCTGATGTGTTATTTTTTATCTATTTGTCAAATGTCTCAGTGATGTCCTCAAACTTTTCTTAAGTTCAGTGAGCATCTTTATGATCATTACTTTAAATTCTTTATCAGGCATATTATTTATCTCTGTTTCACTTAGATGTCCTGCTGTGATTTTTGTCCTGTTCTTTCATTTGGGATATATTCTTCTGTCTCATTTTGTCTACCTCACTGTGTCTTTCTCTGTGTTAGGAAAGTCAGCTATGTCTCCTGCTCTTGAGAGTAGTAGCTTTATGAAGAAGTGGTCCTGTAGTGCCCTGCAGTGCAGTACTCCCTGTTCAGAACCTGACACATCAGGGGAGTCTCCTATGTGTGTTGCCTGGGTCCTGCTATTGTTGTGTCTGAGTCAATTTTTCTCTCCGTCTGCACTGACTCTGCCTGTTGTGGGCTCTGCTTGCTCTCTATGGTGTTAGTGAGACCCAGGCAGGCTGGTTCTGAGGGGCTGTGACCACAGGGTGGCTCAGGGTGGGGTATTGGCACTTTACCAAAATTTGCACTGAGCCACTAGTCCTAGCCAGATCCCCAAAGTGCAGTGCCCATAAACTGTAGTGGCAGTGGTTGGGGTTACCCAGCATCTGTGTGTGTGGTCGCTGGGCAGGGCGCACATGTGGTATTAGCAAAATTTGCACTGAGCCCAGGGCTAGGGTCAGCAGGCTTGGAGCGGGCAAGCCCTCAGGAGACCTCATGGGTGGGGCACACTGCTAGTAGGTTGGGTAGCAAGTATCTGTGCCATGTTGCCTCCTGCAGGTGGCCCTGTGTTTATGTCAGGGGGCAGGGGAGGAGTAGGTGCCTGCCCGCTCCTTTGTTCCCAGTGAAGTTCCTCAGCATGTTCTGAAATCAGCATAAACAGATCTTCCTCTCATTTGCCCTGGTATTGTGCAAAATGTCACTTTTTATTGTCTCTCTGTGGGCTGTTGTCTCTTTAAGAGTGGGAAGCCAGCTATCCCTCACCCTCAAGGCTAGCCCAGGGCTGAGTCAGCTGACTTTTAAAGCTCCAGGCTCCAACTCTTGCTGGTTACACAAAGTCAGAGAATCCAATCCCTCTGGTTTTCAAAGCAAGCCAGACTTTATGGAGATTCATCTTCCCTAGGAGGGCCCCTGGTAGGAGGGACCATTTATTTCCCTTCTCTATGCCCATAGCTCCCTTATAACCTGCAGGCAGCTCCTGACCACCATTTATTCCCTTCTTAACCTCTCAGATGCAGCTTCTTACCTACATTTAGTTGTGGAGTTTGGTCTGTCAGTCTTCGGATCACTCTCTGGTTTATTTACATGGATATGAGTGATATCAATTGTAAATGTGGGACAGTGTGAGCTTAGGGTCCTCCTACTCCAACATCTTCCCAAGTTCTTCCCCCAAAATGGTCCAAAAACTTTAATATATGCCTCACTAAAAAAAGATATATGCATGCAAATAAGACTATGAAAGGTGCTCCACATCATTTTCATTAGGAAAATACAAATTATAACATGGGATACCACTACACACCTATTACAATGGCCAAAATCTGCAACACTGAGAACATCAAGTTCCAATGAGGATGTGGAGCAACAGAAACTCTCATACTTTGCATGGTGGAAATGCAAAATGATATAACCGCTTGGGAGGACAGTTTGGCAGTTGTTTACAAAACAAAACATAATCTTACCATATGATCCAGCAATCACACACTTTGGTATTTACCCAAAGGAACTGAAAACTTGTGCCTACACAAAAACCTGCACATGAATGTTTATAGCAGCTTTAGTCATAATTGCCAAAACTAAGAAACAACTAAGATGTCTTTCAGAGGTGAGTTGATAAGTAAACTGTCATATATTCAGACACTGTTTATTGTTCCAAACTATAAAGAAAGGAGCTATCAAGCTATGAAAAGATATGGAGGAACTTTAAATGCATATTACTAAGGAACATAAACCAATCTGAAAAGTCTACATATTGCATGATTACAACTACAGAACATTCTGGAAAAGGCAAAAATACAGAGACAATTAAAAAGTCAATAGATTGCCAGAGTTGGAGAAGGACAGATAAAAAGGCAGAGCACAGAGACTTTTTAGGACAGTGAAACACTGTATGACAAGGATGGATATATGTCATTATAAATTTGTCCAAAATCATGAATGTATAACCTCAACAGTAAACTCTAAGGTTAACTGTGGATTTCAGTTGATTATGATGTGCCAATGGGGGTTCATTCTTGGTAAATATTTACCATTCTGGTAATATTGATATTAGAGGAGGAAGCTATCCATGTATGGGGGTAGATGGTACATGGGAAATCTCTATACCACCTTTTCAATTTTGTTGTAAACATAAAATTACTCTAAGAGACAAAGTCTTAAAATGCCCCCTCCACATCCAAAATGTTTCATTTTATAATTTGGAACTACTTTATTGTATACTTATCCAGATATTTCCAATGTTAGTGAATATATGCTTTTATTTTTGTGTTTAAATATCTATAATTAGTCGACTGAAATAAAAAAAGTTTTTTAAATTCCAAATTGCTTTAATACATCAATACATTTTAAAACTTCATACTTAAAATTACCTAAATAAAAGTTTCAAAAGAGATTTTTAATATTCTTAGGAATACACTGAGAAATTATCAATATAATTCTTTTGTGTCTTTCATAGAGTCGGTTCTTATTGACATTTCAAGGTGTCATATATAATTTCTAATGTTATATATAATCTCTAATATAATTTCTAATTTCCTAATTTCTGAGCTGAAGGCAGATGCTTAACTGACTGAGCCACCAAGGTGCCCCTAAAGTTTAATGTAATTTTATAAGTTACCTCTGATAAAGAAATTTTTTTCTCTTGGTAAATCTCTTAATGGCATACCCATTAGTTTGTTTTAAAAAGAGAAAGAAGAAAAAAAAGACAAAAGACTGACATTATCAAGTGTTGGAAAATATGTGATAAACTGATGTTTAATATAACGATTTGGGAAGTCCATTTAACCAAATATTAAAAATTTTGTAATTCATATACCTTAAAATACTTCATTCCCAAAAAGATAATCAACAAACCTCTTACATTTATGTACTGGGAAATATATACAAGAATGAGTACAAAAAGTCTGTTCATAATAATGTATATTCACACAAGAAAATGTATTATAGCTGTGAATATTAATCAAAAGGGCAAATATGAACTATTGGGACTTCATCAAGATAAAAAGCTTTTGCACAGCAAAAGAAATAGTCAACAAAACCAAAAGATAGCTGACATAATGAGAGAAGATATTTGCAAATGACATATCAGATAAAGGGCTAGTATCCAAAATCTATAAAGAATTTATCAAACTCAACACCCAAAGAGCAAATAATCCAAACAAGAAATGGGCAGAAGACATGAGCAGACATTTTTCCAAAGAAGACATCCAAATGGCCAACAGACACATGAAAAAGTGCTCAACGTCACTTGGCATCAGGGAAATCCAAATCAAAACCTCAATGAGATATCACCTCACACCAGTCAGAATGGCTAAAATTAACAAGTCAGGAAACGACAGATGTTGGCGGGGTTGCGGAGAAAGGGGAACCCTCCTACACTGTTGGTGGGAATGCAAGCTGGTGCAGCCACTCTGGAAAACAGTATGGAGGTTCCTCAAACAGTTGAAAATAGAGCTACCCTATGATACAGCAATTGCACTACTGGGTATTTACCCCAAAGATACAAATGTAGGGATCCGAAGGGGTACATGCACCCTGATGTTTATAGCAGCAATGTCCACAATAGCCAAACTGTGGAAAGAGCCAAAATATCCATCAACAGATGAATGGATAAAGAAGAGGTGGTATATATACACAATGGAATATTATGCAGCCACCAAAAGGAATGAAAGCTTGCCGTTTGCAATGATGTGGATGGAACTGGAGGGTATTATGCTGAGCGAAATAAGTCAATCAGAGAAAGATATGTATCATATGATCTCACTGATATGAGGAATTCTTAATCTCAGGAAACAAACTGAGGGTTGCTGGAGTGGGGGTGGGGTGGGAGGGATGGGGTGGCTGGGTGATAGATATTGGGGAGGGCATGTGATGGTGAGCACTGTGAATTGTGTAAGACTGTTGAATCACAGACCTGTACCTCTGAAACAAGTAATATATTATACGATAAAAAAAGAAGAATATAGTAGGAAGGGAAAAATGAAAGGTGGGAATCAGAGAGGGAGATGAACCATGAGAGACTATGGAGTCTGAGAAACAAACTGAGGGTCCTAGAGGGGAGGGTGGTGGAGGGATGGGTTAACCCGGTGATGGGTATTAAAGAGGGTACGTATTGAATGAAGCACTGGGTGTTATACACAGACAATGAATCATGGAATACTACATCGAAAACTAATGATGTAATGTATGGTGATTAACATAACATAATAAAAAATACATATCTATCTATCTATCTATCTATCTATCTATATATATATATATATATATATAAGTTAAGAAGAAACTTAAAGAGGAAAAACCCGATACTGAAATGTTTCACAGTTAAATGATCAGAGGATTATATATATTTATATGAAATATAATTATAAAACTTCTGTTACTCACAGGTGAAAAATATTTAAGAAAAAAGGCTTCATGATAATCACCAATTATTCGATATTGCCATTATTCTTTTTCAATACAGCTCTGTTTCTATTTCCCTAAAATTAATATTTAAACAAAAACTTTTCAGATTTAGAAATGTTCTTTAAATTTTTAAAATCAATAGCAACAACAACAACAAAAAGACAACTTTATCCCCTTTGGTTTACAAGCTCTCCATGCTTTGCATCACATAGCAACTCTGGAGAAAAATCACAATCCATTATTCAGAGAAGGAGGGAAGGCATGCTACATTTTTAAAGGTTAGACCTAATCTAAATATTTGCTGAGAATACAGAGTAAGCAGAAGGATAAATCTTTATCATCAATTCTCATACATCTTAGAAAGATACACACATGGAAGAATTTTTCCTGCATAAAAGTATTTAGTTTGCAAACTGAGCTCAGGAGGAAAGCAGACACATTTAGAAAAAGGAATGTGATAAACATCCAATTGGACTTAAAGAAACAGAAGGAGAAATCAGCACATGGAAGGACAAAATGCATCTTACAGCAGTTATCTGCAAAATGGCAGCAGCTGTTCAAGCTTTTGGATGATTGGGATTCTGAGAAGTCCAGATAGAAACATATGGTACAGTTCATCACAAAACAATTTAAAGCTATTATTGTTCATGTTATAACTTTATGCTATTCTCAATGAAAGTTAATGGGTACATAGATTTTTCCCTGTATATCATGGATGTGTGATGAGTCTAGGGTCCACAAACATTTAACTGGGTCAGAAATAGGCTGTTCCATGATACTCTACACAAAAGTAATTTTTATCCATAAGCAATAAAAATAAGCCCATAATTGTCATTAAATTCTTATAACATTTATATTTTATATCTCTCTACTTTGAGATTTATTACAGTTACCGTTTTGGAGATTCATGCAAAATTCAGTTAATAAAAAACCAGTAAACCTTTAAAAGCCATGTAGCATCTCTTTTCTAATAGATATTCTGCATTCGGGAAAAATAAAGTGCCCATTAGCACCTCCCACTTATTTGTGTGGGTCCATTATAATTTTCACACTTGTAAAAGGAAGTGTTAACGGTGACATTTTAAAGCACTGGTTTCAAAGGATGAGGGTGACTTTATAAAAAAAAAGAACAAATACTCTTTTTTAGTTTGTAGAAATATATATATATTTAATTTTAAAAAGGAAATTATTAAAATCATATTAAAATCATTGACATGTATAATAAAATCTGACATGAATAAGAATTTCTACAGAATTTTAGTTTTTAAAATGTCACAAAATGTCTAATCAAAAGTATTTGAGGGCGCCTGGGTAGCTCAATTGGTTAGGCAACTGCCTTCGGCTCAGGTCACAATCCTGGAGTCCCAGGATCCAGTCCCACATCGGGCTCCCTGCTCAGCGGGGAATCTGCTTCTCCCTCTGACCCTCCCCCTTTCATGCTCTCTCTTTCTCTCACTCTCCCTCAAATAAATAAATAAAAAACTTTAAAAAAGTATTTGAGGTAACATTTTATAATTTAGGTAAAGATCATTAAAACTGCTCTATATATACCTAGCATACCCATATTTTTTTTGTTGTTTTTTTCTGTGTAAGCTTCAGTTAAAATAATTTTTTTGGAGTGAAGTTGAAAAATAGAACACAGTATTTTGAATAGAAAAATAGAATAATCCACTGTCTCTGGAAGTTTGCTTCATTGTCCAACTTTTACATTTGAGAAAATCCAATTTATTTATGATTATTTATATCCTTAAAAAGGAAAATTATAATTTTATTGCTAAAATATAAAAATGAATCATTGGCAGAATGGTAGACATGCATATAACACAGGTATGGTTTCTAAAGCTTTAATTCTTAACCTAAGTTAAATGACAATAATTATTAAGAAAAATATTCTGATGATTCACCCTTCTTTCAAAACACTCACAATATTTCTAATTTAATTTCTCAAGTGATCAAAAAACTGTTAAATTTCAAAACAAGGGAGTAATATTAAGTATGCTAAAAAGAGCACAGCTTTTTGAAGAATAAGACCCTACATAGCTGAAGTTCAACATTTTAAAAGGCTGAAGGACTTCAAGTGACTTTATCAATCTCTGTCTTAGGTTTCTTGGGGATAAAAGAAGGAGAGTAATAATATCTACTCCATTAGTTGCTTGAAGGAAAATAATCTATTCAAAGTTATTTTTTAAACTGTTAAAGCACCTTTAAAATAACTGCTTGCAACCCAGAGTCACATAAGTAATTAAACCTCAATAAACTGAGTAACAGATGTTCAGCTAATGGGAGTTACATGTACAGCTCTTTTACCTGAAGTGAAGGGTATTGATACAATGTGAAGTTTTATGAAGCCATACAAATCTCTTAAAACACACTATACAGCATTTTTTGAATAGGCAAGAGTTTTGAGTTTAGAATAAAAACCACATTATATATTATATTATATTTATTATATTATATTAATATTATAAATATCATCTCTCTTGCTCATTGTCTATCTACTTTAATTCTCTTAGAAGCATGAAATAACAAAAACAAGAAATTTACCTGAGCCAGATCTGTGAGAGAGTTGAAACCAGAGGGCCGTAGGGCTGCATCTTGCTGAAAAGAGGAGGTAGCCGAGGAAAACATCACAGTTATGGTTTCTAGATTCAACTCTTGAGTCCTTTCTGCTCTGTTTTCAAGTCTCACAGAGGATATTCTATTGACTTTCAAGTGTAAGACATTACTTTCAAAAAAAATTATTTCCTTTGTGAAACTTTAGAATTGCTCTTGTTAGAACACCTCAGTGGGTAAATAAATACCTGACAAATGGGTGATTATCTGATAAACCATGTTTAAACTTCTTACTGACATAGTCAAACATGTTTGAAATCATGAATTCATTTGAAACATGAAATTGTTTAAGAAACAAACTGCCACCTTTTCTAAATTTAAGGTACAAAGAAAAAACTTTTGTTTTAAATCCCTCTTTTGGTGAATATGTAGATTCAGCATTTATTTCAACATAGATGGTGTACTTCATTTAAATATAATGTTTAGAAGTTAATAATATTACATATACAAACTTACAGGTTTTATGAGAATTAAGTATGCTAATTTATATTCGAAAGCTTTATGATTTGTAAAATGTAATGCTATTAGTGTTAACATTTCTATGAAATAATTGTTTTCTCAATGTTAAGGAGTTTAGTAAGCTCTGTGGGAGTATATGGAGATGGATTTATTTTCTAAAGTTATATCGAAATTTGGATTTTCTTTATTCTTTTCACATTCCCAGAGTGACTTAAACAATAACCAAGTGAGTAATAGTGTTCACAAGAAAAAGAGCCTAGTAACCAGATTCCTGCTACAGAAGGCACACCATAGCCCAGCTATTTACTTTTTACTAGGTCTTGTCACTATGAAGAAAGCAAGAATTATATCAAATATGTAGCCTCTTAACAATGACTCCCCCACTAATAAAATTGTCCCTGAAACTCTCCTGGAATCCAACCCCTTAGGTTAATTATTCCATTTTCCTAGGGAGGAAAATGAGAAAGGAGGAAGTTAAAAGGGTTTCTCTTTTGCAGATGAAAATTTTCCCCAGAGTCAGTTCTTCATGTTCCCTCATTAGATTTATGAGATAAGCCCATAGTCAACCAAAGGAGGAAATCATTAGAGTGTCCCAAGAAAATCCTACCTCACCTAAGAACAATATTTCCCATTGTTTCTTTACTGCATTAGAAGTACCCCCAGATAAGTGGAAAGTTTGAAACACCCTAGGTAAATGGAGAGTTTAATTCAAGTGATTTATTATTGATACTATTCTCAGAAAGTTGTGAAGTGAATCAGGTTAGGTCATTAATCAAGGTATTCCAAAGTTATACTTTGCAAAAATTCACTTATCCTAATTCCCTCTTCATTTTTGCCCAGCCAACTTAGATTCCCAGACATGACAATGTAATGGGCAATCAGTCCATCTTCTAATTCTAACTAACAGAATTAGCATTTTAGTGAGCATTTCATATGCATTCACATTGTATTAAGTACTTGGTCTTATTCAGTCCTGCCTTATGAAATAAGTGATTTTGAAATAAGCATTGTTATAAACTGAACTAACACAACAAGATAAGTAGACTCTTCAAACTATTTTTTGTTAAAAGTATAGGTACCAAAAGTTTTAGCCCCACAAATTTGTTACCAAGGCATGCATCCAGTCATTTAATACACCATATTCAGTAGTAAGCAGACACACAACAGTTCCCAGCTGTCTGTCCTTGGTAATCCAACATATCTTACCCAAAAAGTTTCCTTAATAAGAAGATGCAATCTTATTCTAGAGGCAGGATTCCATTACTCTATTTTCAGAAAAATGCATCCCAATTTTTCTCCCACTCCCAGTAGCTGGACACAAGACTATTTTAAGGATCAAGCTTTGTATTCGACCCATAAATAGTACAAACTGCAGGGCTTGCTTTGCATAAGGAAGTGTAAGGAGTAATGCTAGAATATTCTAGAATATTCAATCCACATGTCTTGAATATTGCTTATTTTATCCATGAGATGCCATTTTAGCATTCATTATATAAACTCGTCACTAAAGGCATCAATGAAAATCTTAATGTTAATATTTCTTATGTTAATAGAAAGGCCTCATATACCAGGGCACCTGGGTGGCTCAGTCAGTTAAGTGTCTGCTTTTGGCTCAGGTCATGATCCTGGGATCCTGGGATCCAGCTCTACATCCAGCTCCTTGCTCAGCAGGTAGCCTGCTTCTCCCTCTCCCTCTGCTTGGCACTCCCCTGCTTGTTCTCTCTCTCTCTTTCCCTCTCTTTCTCTCTCTCTCTCCCTCTCTCCCTGTCAAATAAATAAATAAAATCTTAAGAAAAAAAAGGCCTCAGATATTGGTTGCCAATACAAATAACTCAGTTGCTCTATTAAATCCCTTGAGAGTGTGGCCATTGCAATCAGAGACTAGCTGAACATTCCAGAAGGATAGAATTCTGACTAGAATAACTTCTCTTAGAATAATACAATTAAAATCCATGTTTATGTTGTATAATAACATAGCTGTAGCACCCATCCTAGAGTTGTAAAAGAAGACATCTGGCTACGTCTAGTGACTGGCTCCCAATCTACTAAGTACCAGAACAATGAATCAGACCTAGAGTTTTCTGACTCATGCTCATACTAGTTCCACTTTACCAGAGTGCCTTGTGGCAACATAATTCACCTAATAAAAAAAAAAATCATGAAACTTTAAAGATATAAACTCCTTTTATTATCAGGCTTCTACAGAAATATATCCCTTCCCCTTAACAGCAAACTTAAAAGGGGACCAATAATTAAAACCTTAGTAAATTTAGAAATTACAGACCACATATCTGCCTTCTGCAGCTTTCTTTTTCTACTCTGGCCAAGTATTTGTTGTGGTTAAATTCCTTCTTTAGAATTTGATGAAATGTTTACGTAACATCTGAACAGAAAAATGAATGAATGAATGAATGCCAAATCTTTCATGGCAGAGAAACTGGAAACATTTTCTAAGTTCTAGAACACTAACCAGACCTATAAGATTATTATATCCATAGCTTAAATTCCAAAAAATTGTGGATCCAGAATGACCTATAGGAGTACCCTCTCCCAAGAAGAAGATAATCCCTGTATTTATTTTGTTAAACAATTTACAGGTGAGTAGACATAATGGACAGAAAATAAAAGAGGAAACAATTACTTTTACTTTAACTTTGCAAGAATGTTAGTGAGTCTGATCCAAGTATCTAGAGTCAATTACCTGTAATGTAAACACAAGTTTTTAAAATCTCCCTCTCAGAGGAAAATGGGACATTATGTGGCCCATAACCTTGTCAAAAGTATCTACTTTTTATTATACTGACTCATCTCTAAGGGAAAAACACTTGAAATATTCTTGTTTTAGAGCAAATTATGTCATATTGGTTAATGGGAAATGCACGCTCTTCTGTATGCCAAAAGGGCTATATTCACAGATCCATATTTACATTGTTGAGATACCAATTAGAAACCACTGTGTGCTTTGCACTCTAGTGAATCCTATTGTACTACTGTGCCTTCTGGTTGAGCTCCTTAAAACTTGAGGTGAGAAGGAAATACTTCTTGTGCCCCTAGTCCTCCATATCCTGGAATTTCAGAAAACACCACAGAGTTCTAGCAATTTTCACTAAAGTAATCTCATTCTTTCTTTTCACTTTATGTTCAACACCTATTTAACCTTAATCCTGCTACATATCTGTGCTAGCTAAGGGAACACCCCAACCAAAACATATAGGAAATGTATAAGAAATACTTTTACTCAACTGAAAAAGTCCAGAGATAATGATCATGCTTCAGGCAACCTTTATTTAAAGAATAAAATTTTTTCACCAGGACTGGGTTTCTCCGTTGTAATCCCATAACTTTATTTTCTCCCTTTTAGACTATATAGCCAAAAATAACAAAAGGAAATTGAATAAATAAAAGATGTGAATAATGCACAAACTTGGAAACAGTGATGGTTCATAAATTCGAGAACAAAAACGAAGAATGACAAAAATACATAAAAGTATGGAAAATTTCCATAGAGTTTAGAATCTAGAAAGAAAAAAAGTGATAAAATTGATATTCTAAGACTGAAAAATATAATACCTGATACTAAGAACTCAATAGATGGCTTCAGTAGCCTAGTAATACTACCAAAGTTCAGAGAATCTCAAGCAACATAGACAAAATAGCAAATAAAAACAACATTAATAAAAATATTCTGCCATGGCATATTGTAACCCAATTATAAAGCCAAACAAAACAAAACAAAACAAGACCAGAATCATAAAAGCAGCCAGAGGAAAAGGTATATTATCTTCAAAAGAGCAAATGAAAGTCTGGCTTTTTAACAGAAGTGACAAAGATCAGAAAGCAATTGAAAAATGTTTATAAAATTCTGAAATGTAAAAAGAAAATAAAAACACTATTTTCTAAAATTCAAAATCAAGCGAAAATGTCATAGAATATTGAGAATGAACAAGCATGACTTCCGGAAAAAATAATAAACTTAATTTTGTTATGTATTGATTTTAACCATCAGAACCTATACTAGAAGAATATTATAGAAAGTTTTGTGAGAAGAAGGAAAATAACCACTGAGAGAAGAACAGAAATGCAGGAATAAATCTGTGCACATTCCTCTGAGCCTTATTGAGACAGACGGAACAGATGAATCAGTATCACTAATATCTTACAGTGAAAATCAGTCAGATGTCCCATGTAAAAACTTACCATAATACATACCAGTATTGAGATGAACTACATTTGATGACTTGCCTTCTTATAAATTCACATCATTTCTTCCTTGTATTAGTATTAAAAATCAGAAATTGACCCTAACAGCCTTTCTGCAAGGTCATAAATTACCATCATGTATAGACAAAAAACGAAGGGAGAAAGCTAGCAAGTGAATTGCCAAAGTAAAATGAGAATTACAGTCTCCCTTCTCCCCATTAGTTCATTGATTATGGCAAAGCTGATTGCTAGGTATGACCAAATTGTGTCCTCATGAATATCAATAAGTATAATAGCTATAGGTATTTTTGCAAATAAATATATTCTCATCATTTCATTTCATTTCACATGTGCATTTCTTAATAGTCTTGTATTATTCTAATTCCAGTATTACAGAAGCATTTGAAAACATTTTCATGTCTAGACTGATAGAAGTAGAATCTGGACTGAAACTTAGTACTAGATTCCTTGCACCAAAATCATTTTTACCCTTCTTAAAATAGGAGAATATAAAACAAAACAATAATAACAATACTAATAATTAATAATAATAAGTTCCAAGAATGAGTTATTTGGATTAAGTGTCTAAAACATTTTGAATTATCTCATTTCATGTGACAGTATTTCTCTATCCCTACAACTTCACTATTTTCACCCTCTGATTCCATAGTTCTGCATGAGTAACTCCAGAGAACATTAAAGTTCATGTCATTACTAGAAGAATTCCAAATATAATTTGGCAAAAGAAGATAGGATATTTCCATTTAGGAAATTGCTCTTCATTGTCATCTCATTTTGGGTATGATATCTTCCTCTGAAGAAATCATATGCATTCCCTTATAAGAACATGCAAACCATGTTCTTATAAGGGAATGAAGTCCCAAGATTTTTTAATCTCCTGAGGATGATAAGGTAAAAAGGCCTTTCTTGCTGTCACTAGTAGTTGTAAATATATTCATGATACTTTGTTTCAAGGCTTTAAAAATCCACTATTATTATTAAATTAAAGTATATCAAGGGCATAGAATGGAGAGCATTGTTATCAAATAGGGACTGTACAGAAATATGAAGAGAGGAGAGATGTTGATATTTTACAGAGTAGACACATCTCAGTTACATATAATGACTAGTAGCATGGAAGGTAAATATGAAACCAATACACATGGAAGGATATGACCTCTGAGTTCAACTCCTCTGTGGTGAAGATGAGGGAGAAGTTATAGAACTTTAAGTGGATCTTCCCAGGAATGGGGAGAGAGTTGTAGCAAACTAACACTGAGACAACTGGATCACTTTTTGCATTCTTCTTCCAGGTCTTATTTTAATTTCCTTCATTTCTTTATCAGTTCTTGCTAACCTTGATCTCAGCCTGTTAGATTTTGATTTTATGCTTTCACATTGCTCAAATTTGGTGACTCCCAATTGTTCCTCTAGTAGTTTTTCCCTGACCAGCAGGTGTGCACACACCACCATTCACCATTCCCGTGTACATCACACATATGATATCAGGCTGGAGTTCTATTTTTATTTTGATATTTGCATATTGCATCACAAACCAGACACTACCTCAAATTATAGGATCATGCATTTCTTCCAATGTAAAAAGTATATAAAGGGAAAACCTACAAACTCCCTTACATAAATATATTTACAAAACTCTCTACATTTGCCATCTACCTGCCTAAAAGGTACGTCTGGCACTATGGAAGTTGGAACCCTAGTGTAAGTGATATTTCCATCACAAGTTCAAAGATTTAAACTCAAACCCTGACTCCCAAAAATCTTCAGATAATATATAAATATTTTAGAATCAATTTGTATAGGTTAACTAGAGTTAATAAGGTTTAGAAGGCAAAGATGAAAATTACTACTTTTAATTTAGGCATGGTCCCATAGCAAGCGGAATCCACCTTAATCTTACTAATAGTAAAAAGATAAGCAAACTAAAACCTTTTTTTAATAATTTTGCCTATTTTCTTCTGACTATATGTAGTCCATGGAATCCATAGCTTGGATCCTAATCCAGGTGAACAATTTAATTTGAGATTTAATATATAATTGGATGATTCAAAAGCATCAGCTAAATAAATGAGTGTGAGAAGACTGAAGAACAGAGATTATTCACACTCATATTTAGATCTCACAAAGAGTAGGTCCACTCTTGTTACATATCACTTGTACTTCTTACATATTACACCATATATCTCCATGGATAAAAAATTAAGTAAATTGTAACATAACACATTAAAACATTAACATATTTAATTACCTCACTCATTATTCTGTTCACTCATTAAACAAATATTAATTGAGCATGTGTGCTAGTTAGTGATTGAAGTACTAGAGAAACAGCAATTTTAAATTCAGTTATGGCCCCTACACTTACAGAGGTGTTGCATTTTTGTGAGGAAGCAAATAAAAAAAAAGAAGTAAGCAAAGAGAAAAATATGAAATAATTCAGTGTTGTCAAAAGTATTAAGAAAGAGAGAAAGGATCGCAAAATAAACATTGATGGCTGGCAAGTTTTTAGTTATCAGTGAATGCCTCTCTTAATAAGTGGTATTTAAAGTAAGTTTTAAATAATATGAGCAGAAGCTAGACTCTTGACAAATTAGACAAAGAATATCCCAAATCTATAGTACAGAATATGCGAAGGTTATGAAATTTGGAAAATCTTGGTGTGTTCAAGAAACTAAAAACAGAGCAGCTTTTTAAGAGTCAGATTGAAGATAAAGAGAGAGGAACAAGTGAATTGCTCGTTATAACTGATAGCTTGTGCCACACCCCTTAGGTGGTTGCAGTAGAAAAAAATATATAATGATGATGAGGAAATATGAAGCCTATCATGTGTTTAAAGGAATGGGAGATACCTAGTCTATAAAAGGAAATATTCAGAGAAGAATGGGGGTTGCCTTCCTGAAAAATACCATAACATAAAACAAAATGCACATTAAACTGTCATAAACTTGTATGAAGTTTCTCCAATTGGAATAACTAGGGATGATGTGCAGACATTTCAGTATTAGGGATTTGCATTTATTATAAAGGAGGATGTTCTGGTTGCTCAGAGATGCCCAAAGACCAAATGAGCTACTCTGAGAGATATTCCTTTTCTTACTCTGGGTTAGATATTTGATAATAAAAATATTTTGGGGGGTGGCGCCTGGGTGGCTCAGTCAGTTAGGCGTCTGCCTTCGGCTCAGGTCATGATCTCAGGGTCCTGGGATCCAGCCCCGCATCGGGCTCCCTGCTCAGCGGGAGGCCTGCTTCTCCCTCTGCCACTCCCCCTGCTTGTGTTCCCTCTCTCGCTGTCTCTCTCTGTCAAATAAATAAATAAATCTTTAAAAAAAATTATTTTTGCCCCAACTATGAGTTTTTCTATATTTTTCATGTTTTATATTAGTTATTCAGAAGAATCCTACTATTATTACCATTATACTTATAAGGAGCTGATGCACATATATACGAAATTATAATCCAGATGGACAAATGGAGACTTTCTCTCTATGATGAACATATAATTGAAGTAAACATGGAAATCCATTACTTGTGGAAGTCCAGAATTTATATCCAAGGGTTCTGCAAATTCGCACATGTACTTTCATATGCAACACATTAACTCATATGTTAAAGATGTGAAATGTAGCCTCCTATGTAATTTACACAGACACAGACCAACACCCATACACCCAAGTAAAACATAACTGAATATTGTAAACTATTGAACATTAGTAAAGAAAAAAAGAGTTTTCATTGCCACCAGGAAAATTACAGCCACAATTTCAATTAAAAGTAACATTATTTTTATAATGTGCTTTGTCCAATCACTAAAGAAGCACAGAAAAGTAAATGTCTCTTAACCTCTATTTGCTCCAAGCCTTTGAAAACTGCTGCTCATCTTTCAATTATTTGGGCTTCTGCCAATCTCCATTCTCTTGAGATTTCAACATCTCTACCTAACTTCTCAAGGTATTTGAAAATAGACTCTCCCAAGGAACATTTCTAGTGCAGTTGTTTGTCTGTGTATATAGAGGGATATGTACTAGATATCATTGATTTCTGTTTTCTTTGGTTTCTGAACATTACATTGCCTAAGTTCACACAACGGATGCATGGCAAAACTGGATTTTATGACCAGATCTATATAGGAAAAATAACTCCAATGCTAAATGTCTTAAAAAGAATAGCAATTCATGGGTGTTTCTTATCTCCCACTCATCACTCAACACATTCTCATCTTCAACCTGCCTCCACAATGTGAATGAATCTGCTCAAGTTGTCACTGACTTCTTTTGTTTTAAATCCATGAGATACTTTTGAATCTTCATCATTATTAAAGTCTGAGCAATATTTGACAAAGTTAACCATTTCTTTAAAATACTTAAAATACAATTTTCATAAAAATATATGCTGGTTTCTCTATTTCTTGACAACAGGAATGAATATTGAATTTAATCAAGGCTCTGTATCTGACAATTCTCTTTTATTCTTACTCTAGTCTTCTTACCAGGTTAATCTTACATATCCTCAACAGCATCATCATCATCATGTTTGCAAATAACCCCAAAATAAATACCTTTATCTCAAAACTCTTCCTTGGCTTCAGAACAACAACAACAACAAAAACAACAACAACAAAAACATATAAAAATCTTAAGGTTTTTTCTTCCCCCCCCCCCCATCAAATCTATGCTTTATCCACTAGTGCTTGTCTGAGCAATTAAAACCTATCTTGGATCCAGGCACTCAAGGCAATATTATGAAGACAACATTAATTCTTCTACCTCTTCATTTCCATCAATGAAAATTTAGTTGATTTTATCTTTAAAAGATCTCAAAATATATCTACAAATATTTCTTTTTTTCTCTAGGTTTTTATTTTTATTTATTTTTGTATTTTAAATTTTTATTGTTATGTTAATCACCATACATTACTATATAGCCCAATATAGGCATTCCTGACAAACTCCATATTCTGCAAAGTCATGCACTGATAAAACATAAATTATGGGGAATATAGGTTTAAGGGTAGAGCATTCAAAATCTATGCAAATTTGTTTACCAGAACATTAACAAATAAATGTATGAATAAACAAATACATGAATAAATGAGTTAATGAATAATTCTACTTCAGGAAATGAGTTGAATAATCCAGGCTGGCAAAGCTTAAAATACCTAGAAGTTGAGTCTTATATTAAAAACGTGTGTGTGTGTGCGTGTGTGTGTGTGCGTGTGTGTGTGCGTGTGTGTGTGCGTGTGTGTGTGTGTGTGTATGCCCGTGCATATATGTACACATTCATAGTAGAAATGCTAGCTTGTAGATAGTTAGCTACAACCAAGGTGGGCACAGGGGGCACAGGAAAAACTGCAACTTTTCCAAGAGTTGTGTATCATATAAGATAGAAATTGGGTTCAGCTACTCATTTTTTAAATTTTTATTTTAAAATAATCATAAACATGTATTTGTAAGAAATAACATAGAGAGGTGCTGTGTACTCTTTACCCAGTTTCCCTGAATGGTAACATTTTGCAAAATGATAGTTCAATATCACGATCAGGATGTTGGCATTAATACATTCGAGATATAGCACATTTCTATCTCACAAGGATACCTTATGTCACCTAATTTCCTACTGCCCAACTGCCTTTTTAAACTCCAGCAACTAGTAATCTGTTTTCCATGTCTATATTATAGGATATCATTAGAGTAAATTAACATTTCATCTTACTTATGTATATTGATATAGTATAAGATTTCAAAAATGTTATATGAATGGAATCATACAACATGTAACCTTTTGGGATTGTTTTCTTATAGGATTATTTTCTAGGGATGTATATGCATGTGCAAGTTGTTGTATGTATCAATTGTCTGTTCCCATGTAGTATGAGTATATTCCATTGTATGAATGTATCATAGAACGCTTCATACCTTGAAGGACATTTGGGTAGTTTTTAGTGATGCTTATTACAAGTAAAGCTATTATAGACATTCTTGTATAGGTTTTTGTGTGAACATAACTTTATATTTCTCTGGGATAAATGCTGAGGAGTTTAATTGATCGATTTTATAATAATTGCATTTTTTGGAAAGAAGTGGACAATGTATATTCTTTCTAGAGTTGCTATACCATTTTAAGGAATGTCAATACGAACGGCCCAGTTTTTCCACATCCTCACGAGCATTTGATGCTCTCACTATTTTTTTAGTTTAGCCGTTGTGATAGATATGTAGGCTTTAATTTCAGGTTCCCTGATAGCTAATTATGTTGAACATCGTTTCATGTGTTTATCTACCATCCGTATATCTTCTTCATTGAAGAAGACATCTCTTTATGTCTTTGCTCATACTTTAATTGGATCATTTGCTTTTTATTATTGAATTTTGAGAGTTCTTTATAAATTCTAGATAGTAGTTCATTGTTGGATATGTGGTTTGCAAATAATTTCACCTTGTAGTTTGTTTCTCTTTATCCCCTTAATATATCCTTATCTCTTTCACAAAGGACACATTTATAATTTTGATGCAATCCAATTTATCAAACTCTGCTATTATGTATCATGCTTTTGGTGTCAAGAAGTCTTTGCATACCCTTAGATCCTAAGGATTTTCTATTTTTTTCTTAAAAGTTTCAGAATGTCACATTTTACATTTACATCCATAATCAATTTTCAGTTAATTTTTGCATAAGGTATGAAAATTAGGTCACAGTTCTCTTTTTTGCCTATGGATGTCCAAATGCTCCAGCACTATGTGTATATGTATAATTTCATTGCATATATACTTGAAGCCATAATTTTGGACTTGTCTATTTCTCTTTTCAGGTCTATCAGTTTTGGTTTCACATCATTTTCAGTTGTCAGATAAATACACATATAGGAATTCTATTCACAGTGGAACGATTCATTTATAAGGTAATATTCTTCTTTGTCTCTGATAATTCTCTTTTTCTCTGAAAACTGAGGGACCTCACCACATCATTCCTCAGGTTCCAAGGGCCCTGGTTGATTGCCTATTTCTCTCTTATCGTTCAGAATCTTTAAGTTAGTTTTACATATAATTCCCAAGGGTTTTAGTTGTACTTATGGAATGAACAGGGAAAACTATGTTACTCCAACCTCCTGGAAACAGAAATCCAAGGCACTGATTTTAACTTTCTTAGAGCTGAAAAGTGTTTGTTTGTGCAGCAAATAGAATTTTCCTTTCTTGCTTAAAGTTATTATTCTATTTCCACTGTCCTGGTTCTATAAATACAGGAAAATTTTGGTATGCAAAAATACAAACTCTGTGTTATACTGACACAAATCCACTACTTAACTACTTGGCTGAGATAACTTGTGTTATAGAAACATACGTGGTAACAGAACAAACTGGGTTTTCTTCTGTCCACTGGCTTAATACTTGGTTTACGTTCTTATTACTTCTTCTTCCCCAGGAAAATTAAAAGAGAACTTCTATAAATGTAAATATAATTCAGACCTTCCTATATGTTACTTTTATAATAAATTGTAAAACAGAAGATCCTGAATCATTTTTTCCTACCTATCTCAACAATTATATTCCAAATATACTAACTTTCCTAAGTTTCTGGAATATTCAAAGTTTATTTTCCACCTCAAGTTCTTTGAATATGGTTTTCACAGTATTTAAAATGCTTTCTCCCCCAGATTTCCCTTTTCTCCCAGATTTACATTGTCTGTTTTACTTACCTGTTAGGTATCAAATTAACCATAAAGTATGAGGAAAGCCACCCTGGTATCCAAGATTAGATTATTCTTCTTTCTATTCATTAGCAAGCTTTTTATTTTTTTAACCACAAGACACATTCCATTTGATATCATGAGGCTTAAATTCCCTACCCCCTTTTTTTAATGGCCCTTACACCTGGAACCCAAGGTATACTGACCAGTACACAGTGTGAAGTTCGCCCTAAGGCACCTTGGGTGCCCTATCTAGTCATTGCTCTTGAGAAAGAGCAAGTTACTTGGTTAACTTAGTATACTTCACACAGTAGGTAGAGAAAAAGAGGAAAAAATTTCATGCCAACACATACATACACAGACACACACAGACACAGTCAGGCACACACACACACATAAAAACGAAACACAAACAAAAAACAGGCATTCACGCAAATCCTAGGAATCCTCTGGGCAGGTGCAGGTATTCTAGAATTCACCCCAGGGGACCATCATTGCTGTCCCTTGAATCTTTTCCCTGTGAACAGCCTCATGGCATTACTCTCTCTTTCTGACCCTGCCCAATTTCATCACCCAGCCATGGAAGGGCTGGTTCCTTCACCCAAGCTCCTCCATCTGGGAATACTGTCCCGTTTTAAATACCATGGAGGATGGCCAAGGGCCATCCTGAAGGCAGAGGTCATTTCTCTCTGGTTAACTGCTATAGGACCTGTCTTAGCACAGCACCTAAACAGTCAAGAAATACTTATGAAATCACTGAATTAAAAAAAAAAAATCAATGAAAGAAATAAAACATGACTAAATAAACTTTCATGCATTCTCTCCTCCTAATTTGCAGGGATGTTAATGAAATTGGGAGTGATAGGCGATCTGGTTAACATAACAGGTTAAATGCACTTTGTTATCTTCATTTCCATTTCCTTCTGCAAACTCACTAATATTGCAGTCAGAGGATTTTAAAAATAGGCATACACCAAAAGGTTAAAAAGAATGAAATGAGAGACAATAGAAGGAAGTTAATGTATTTTTAAAATATTTTAGAAGCAAAAGAGATGAAATAATGGCAGAAACGAGGCTGAAAACAAGTTGTTGTTTTTTTTTAAGGTTTACTAAGCAATAGGAATTTATATTTAGAAATTCTTAGAGAGCTGCTATTTTTGTTAGTAGCCTTAAAATAGTTACAGATTTTTAAATGTTCTTATAAGTAAATACTCATTTTAAAGATACACATCTTAAATGAAATCTAGTGGGATTATATATTTAATCTATAATTGATCTATAATTCATGATTTTTTCACAAAAACTTTTCTTATTAAAATATTTTCCATATTTGTCCCATCATACCAATTTGGTCTTAATGTGAGATTTTTTTAGGGGTTAGTGCAAAGTTGTACAAGTATCGTGAGTCAATGGATGTTGATGTTTATTTGCCTGAACAGTGCTTGGATAATTTGTGTGTTTTTTTTTTAAATGAGTAAACATTTTTATTTGTTACCATAATTTTGCTGCTCCCACATAGGGTTAGAAGTATGACTGATATCTAGATGGAGTTTTCAGACATATTTTCATATATGAACATATACACTTTATATTCTCTATTCATAAATATCTGATAACATAGACTTTTTTGGCATCTTAAAATATAAAAAGGGTCATTAAATAGTATGTCTAGAAGGTAGAATCTTAGAGTTTGTCTTTAATAAAGTGATAAATATCAGTCATTTGTTGGAAAGAATATATACATGTGTTCCAGCAAGGTCTGAAAGGTGCAAAATATATTTTATTACATATATATATATATATTTAAGGTACATGGTCAATAGTGGGCATGCTTCAAATTACTATGATAATGTTTAGTTAAAAATGTAGAAGAGTACATAAATTTTTTGTTAAATAACTGGTGCTCAGGAGCTAAGAGTTATGTTGTATTTTTCTTAATGCAGAGCCCACATTTGCTTAAGAGGAAAGCATGAAGGCAGGATTGGTTTAAAGAAATGCTAGAGCTGTTAAAATAAATGACTTGGAAATTAGTCTGAAGTAGCTTCATACAGACTCTGGAGCCAGTTTGCTAAATATAGACACTAAATTCTGCCGCTTCTGCTAAAGGGCAATTCAGAGACAGCTTGGGCATTATTTAATAAATGCCACTGCTTCAGAATAGCCAAAATGGTTTAGCCAATTTTCAGTTACAGTTGAGATCTTATACGTATGTGTGTGCACACATGCAGACAGATAAAGATAGAAGTACATCGCTTAGCATTTGTGCATTCTATTCCACAAGTTTTTAGTTGATAAGGCTGCACCAGCCACTGTGTTAGACAACAACAAAATAGCAAAACAAAACAAAAGGGCAGCTTTCCCTGACTTCACCTGACCTTAAGGAATTCATCAACTTCTTAGAAGCATAGAAAAGCAGATGATCAAAAGTCACTGTGTAGTTATAGTAAAGGGAATTCACAACACACTGAGTACCAAAAATAAGTAATGTAATACCAAATAATAGACTCATTAAATTATTAGGATTGAAGTTTTCCTGAAAAAGTGAAGCTAAGTCCTGATTCTTGAAAGGAAGAACTATCGGTTTATTTTTATTTTTTATTAATTTTTTCTGTAACATAGGAAAGATGAAATTATGCCAGGCATGTGAGCACTCCAGAGGACAGCATGAGCTCAGTCTTGAAGGTGAGAGAGTGTTTTATCTGCATGTGTGTAGGACTGGAGTATAAATCCATAGTTTACTATTGCTTGACCATAGAATTCAATGTAAACAAAACAGCAAAGGAGGCAGGGAACAGTTCACAGAGGTTTATGAATCCAGACCTAATTTCCATTTTATCCTATGGGCATCCACCAGGGGACAGATTTCTAGCAGCAATGCAGAAGTTAATTTTAAGTACCACAATACAAGCACAGAACACAATAGATGAAAGCTACACCAAAATCAGTACTGACAAAGATGGAGAGGACAGGGGCAATGTGAGAAAGCTCAGAGGGACTGGGTAGTTTAGATTTGGGGTGAAAGACTCTGCGAGTCAAAGATAACTTTCTGGCAACTGATTGGATGACGTTGCCAACTAATGAAACAAACCAAAAATAATAAGAAACTATGGTTAAAATATAGAGATTGTGAGTTCAGTTTTGAACATATTCAAGTTTTCTGGTAGAATTATCCAGCAGAAGTTAGAACTTGGGGGAACAGCAGGGATGGAGAGAGCTATATCAGAGTTGAATACCTGATAAGTTAAATTTTTGAAGAATGGATAAACTTGCACACTGGTAAATCCTGGGGAAATAGCAATCTTTTAAAAGATAAGAAGAGGTATCTTATTGAGAAGGGATAAAGAATCATAAAAGTACAAGGAGAATGAGAAGATGAAATGTTGCAATCCCCAAAGAAAAATTTTAAGTCGAATGCAGTGATCAAAATGTCTAAAGTAACAGCCAGGTCCAGTAATCCAGAAATTGAAAATTGTTTAATTTATTTAACAATTAGAAGCTCGATATTAGCGTAAATAAGACCTGCCTGAGTAGGGGTGTGAGAGCAGAAGACAGGTTCCAGGTTTTCCCTAGAAAATTTTACATTCTGTCTAAAATATAGTGTCTATCCTATGTAATGTCTTATTTATTAACATTTTGAACTGTCAATATGCTCTTGATTATTAATAAATCCTATTTTGGTAAGCATGACTTTCTCCTTTGCTTTATAAGAAACTGTAGCTTATATTGAGGGTCAACAATTAAGGGTCTGAGTTTAACACAGTAAAGTTTAACAAGTTAGCCTGGAACGATTACACAGAAGATGGAAGAATCTATTATCACTCCTCGGTCAGAGGCAAAGGACTGTATTATACTCAGAGCAATAGCAGTAGCTATTATGTACCTATGCCACTTCCTCAGAGTCCAAAGTTGTGTCTTTGCATACAGTAATATGAACTATAGGAGCAGAACCACAAGCTTAGGGACCCAGATATTTTATAATAAGTAGTAAGCCTGCCTGACCTTACTCTGGGGGGAGAGAGTATCATTATTATATTGGATAGTATACAAACTTGTCTTTTGCTCAGAAAGGAGAGCCCATCTTAATATTTCAAAGCTGTCTGGTATAAAATTATCCTTCAAAAGATAGTCCAGAACATACAGCAAGTGTGTCTGCTCACAGATTGTATAGAAATGCACAGACCATGCCCTGCTTGGCTTCTGGTGAATTTACCTTCTCCAGTTTTTATGAGTTAAGACAACCAAGCAAACAAACAAAAAAAGACAATCAAACAGTCTCCTTCCTGGAAATAGTTACTGGTTCAAGGATGAGAACTTAAGCCAATTTTGTCCAATTCATGGGAAAGGAATGCAGGACTTCTCTTAGGTTCTCATCCCACAGAGGATGTCATATGAATATGTGATATGTGAGAACACCACAAATATTTGCCTGATCAGAAAACAACATCTTAGACATCCCAAGTGGGGCAATAGTCACCCTTATGAAGCCTGATAATCCAGATGAAATAACAAAAAACAAAACATTCAGATGTGGGATTGGGGAGTCCTTGATGAAATCCTTTGAGCCACTAGTTAAGTCTTGTGTAAAGTCAACAAATGCATTTTATAGTTGAGCCAGTTTGGGGTTAATATTTGTAAACTGTAACCAAATAATGATGTCTTCAAATCAAGCCACATTCATCTGTATTCACCTTTCCACTGGCTATTTAGGTGTCCAGTGACTAGAAAGAATGCACTGATCCTAGAATAATGTTTTTATACTACTCATGTAGTAGACAATTTGTCAGCCCCAAATACATTCAAATATTAATCAGGAGCATATTATTTCAATATGTATCTCCACTTAAATATAAATTAAATAGTAGATTTTGTTGTTGCTGTTGTTATTTCCCTACATCATAGTCCACTACCATGCCAAGGCTGATCAGTATTTAGAGGACCTTCAGGATAAACTCTAGCAAGTATGGGTTATATGTTGCTTTTATTAGGGAGAATAATATATAGAAATAGGCAATGGATCATAGAGGAAGGGAGAGAAAAATAAAATAAGACAAAATCAGAGAGGGAAAGGGAGATGAACCATAAGAGACTCTTAATCATAGGAAACAAACTTAGGGTTGCTGGAGGGGAGGGTGGTGAGGGGGATGGGGTAACTGAGTGATGGACATTAAGGAGGGCATGTGATGTAATGAGCACTGGGATTATGTAAGACTGATGAATCACTGAACTTACCTCTGAAACTAATAATACACAATATGTTAATTAACTGAATTTAAATTAAAAAAAAGAAATAGGCAATGGGCAGCAAGAGATAAATTTGCCTTACACCTATCTTCAGGATAACCTTTGTACATGTTCCCTCCAAACTTCCCATTTCTACCGACGGCCAGACCTTCAGGTACTCAGTAAGAAACAGGTAGCATAAAGCACTACTTTTCAATCTACTTAATTATATACAAGGCAATAAGCCCATGACTCTAAGGTACTCTGATTTAAATAATTTCCAGTCTTAGCAAGCTGCCTGACCATCAGATATCAACCCATCTCTGTGAGTAACTGTGCCCACTGAAAGAACTGTATCAACTCATTCACCTGTAGCCTTGTCCAGTTGATAACTTTGCACCGTGTATTTGCATTGAAACTGACAGAAAAGTCGCAAGTCACCATTCTTGCTAATTTTCAATCCATATGAGATTGAGTCATTTTACCTATCAGGGTAAAAAATAACCAAATGTACAACATTCCAGCCTATTGCCACTATCTATCCACCTAGTCTTCATCAGGGTTACCTGTCATTGTGATACATAAATTGGAGGACATAGGGGGAAAAACATGCAAATCCATCAGGGCAGGACTAACACTGTTACATAAAGAATGGGAAGAACAGAAAAGCATTTGTAGAAATATAACTCCACCCTTAAAAATAATCCAGAATACATCATGACTTTCTACCAGGAAAGCCTGGAAAACTTTAGGCACGTGAAGAGCAGCTTAACGGAGGTCAGTGCTCCTTTACACCTTTCACCGGTAGTGTCCTCCCCACCCCCAATTTTTTTTCTGTCTCTTCACCTCATCAAAGTAAACTTCAAATAGCATTTTATGTTTGAATCAATACCTGAGGATAACATTCACCTTGTTTCTTTCAACATGTTCAGCTTTGATTCAATTTTTAGTAGTTCTGGTTTCTTGACTCTGCAATGACCTTGAACTCAGAGGGTCTTGGGTCCTCCATCGAAGTTAAGCATTTGAAAGAGCACTTCAATAATATAAAGATATTTTTAAAGCTGATATATCTTTCCTCTTATAATAAAACAAAATTTCCTAGCACTTTAGAGTATAAGAAACATCATACTGTTAGATAATAGTAGCAATTATGTGCCAGTAAATTGAGAATAACACTAAATTTCACAGAACATTTTGGCATAGATTTTCATCAAGTTGCACAACTCCATTTTCTCCTAAAACTAATGAGGATTAAAAATGAGATCTTGGTTTTGTAATGTAATTATGATAACCAGGAGATGACGGAATGGTAGTTCTTTGTTTGTTCTATATTGAAGACATTTCAAAATAATTTAAGTAGAACAGCGTGTATATCCAAAATGATTTGATATGCTTCCTAGTTTTAATGGGTGCAAAAATCTATTTCAGTAAAATTACATTTAGCATAGGTTCTAACTATGATCCTTTTCCACATGTGCCTATGGAAAGTATGACTCAATTTTCTCTATAGTGATTTATAAGAAACAGAAATAGCTCTTTAATTATTAATGCACCATTGATTCAGCAAATCATTCCCATCAATGGTGATTTGATTACAGCAGGTACCTTATGATCCACATACTCAGGGAACTGCATAAATATCTTCATCTGAAGAGAATGATATTCTAGTAATCAGGACATTATAACTTCTTTAAATTCAAATAATGCCAAAAAAGCACATTATAACATAAAAATCTGAGTTAGTCATTTTTAAATTTTTATTTCATTATGTCCAAGTTTATATCTATTTTAAGCAATATGTAAGAAAGATAGGGAACAAATAATAAGCTATATAAAAATAAGATTCATTATTATAACACTATATACCCTTGGCCTCAGCAAGTTTAAACACCTTTTAGTTAATAGCACCAAATATCCATATGCTATCACTCTTATTTACCAGAAGAATGACTGCAGGATGTCAAGATGAATGTACATGAGAAAATCATGAACAATGGCCAGACATGTCTATCTTGGTGTGTATTTGTAGTTATTTTAATTGAATTTTAGATGGAAAGTGATAAAAAATCCGACTTACCAATACCTGATTTCTCATAGGAGTTAAAAAAGGGACTTGAATGGCATGTCCTCATTGCTTAAAAGGACATGTTCTTGGAGGGTATTATGCTGAGCAAAATAAGTCAATCAGAGAAAGACATGTATCATATGACCTCAATGATATGAGGAATTCTTAATCTCAGGAAACAAACTGAGGGTTGCTGGAGTGGTAGGGGGTGGGAGGGATGGGGTGGCTTGGTGATAGACATTGGGGAGGGTATGTGCTATGGTGAGTGCTGTGAATTGTGTAAGACTGTTGAATCACAGACCTTTACCTCTGAAACAAATAATACATTATATGTTAAAAAAAAAAAAGAAGAAGAAGAAGATAGCAGGAAGGGAAAAATGAAGCGGGGGGGAATTGGAGGGGAAGATGAACCATGAGAGATTATAAACTCAGAGAAACAAACTGAGGGTTCCAGAGGGGAAGGGGGTGGGGGAATGGGTTAGCCTGGTGATGGGTATTAAAGAGGGCATGTACTGCATGGAACATTGGGTGTTATATGCAAACAATGAATCATGGAACACTACATCAAAAACTAATGTTATAGTGTATGGTGATTAAAATAACATAAGAAAAAAGACATGTTCTATGATTTTCTCTGTGATTTTTTACTGACTTGTTTCATAGTAAGACTGTGGGTAGGGAAACTATGTATTTCTAGGGATATTAAAAAATACCAATTACTATTTATTTTGGGGGCAGAGAAGTTTCTTAAAATGCATGGTAATTGTAACTCCTCCCTATAATACATGACTCTATGTTGGTTCTATACCCATACTTAGATTCTAAGATCTTGTTCTTCTCTCTTGGTTTCTAAATTAATGTAAAATTGATTTTAACTTCTAAAGCACGTGAGGATCAACACTTAAAATAATATTAATTTTTAATAGAGTATCATTTCTACCCTTTTATAGAATATTCACAAGCCTTATATTCATAAAATACTTATTAAATTATTCCCTTCTAGTCTTTTTCTTTAACTTGTATATTTTAACATACTTGAAATAATAAGGTTGACAAAGAAAAATTATATTCCTCTTTGTCTTTTTTAATTACAACTATATCAAGAGACTTATTTCCATTTTTCTAAAAGTACTCTACATAATTTTGTAGTTTTATTAATGATACCATAATTTACCATTATTTATTCATTAATTTAATAAATATTTACTGAGTACCCAAATGTATGAAGACATATTTAAAAAAAAAGTAACAAAAACATAAAATTCCTGATATTGTGGGCAGAGGAGTCATTTGTGAGGACATACATAAACCTAGTAAGTGTATAAAAAAGTTAAAAAAAATTCTCTGTCAAATGCTAAAAAAGAGAGCATTCTGGTGAAATAAGAAGCTTATAATGGCTTTACCTAATCAGTGTCTTACCTGAGGCTTGCCTGAGGAAAAGATAAAGATCACTCAAGAGACTATGGCACTATTCCAAGTATAAATGCTGATAAAGTGTGTGAACATAAGGGGATGGTGGAGAAAGAAAGTGGGCATGGTTTTTGTAAGTATGAAGATCAAATGAAACTATTTTTATCTCATTTTATTATTCACCTGTTGATAGGTTTTTAAATTCCTTCTAATTTCCCTAATTATAAACAATGCTGCAAATGCACATGTATCCATAAATGTTGGTCAGTATTTCAGATTTCCACATTGGGGATATATTTCTAGAAAATACTAGATTAAAAATTATGGCTATTTACAATTGCCTTGTAACATACTGCCATTTTTTTTTCTGTAAAGCTTCTAATTTAGAAGGTAATTATAATTTTATATAAAAATATGTTATCATTATACACAATTCAAGCAATAGAAGAAAAGTATAGCAAAAAGGGGAAAAAACACTCAAAAGTCAATCACTTAATATAATTAAATCTAATATTCAGTAAAAATAATCAGATATCTCTCAATGAGTACTTAAAGATGAATATTATACATACAGGCTGAGAAAATGCCTTTATGGAAAAGTATTTTAATATTCATAAACTAATCCTTACAATAAACTTTAATTCAAAATAGAAAATAATAAAGTGAAATTATAAGAATTGCTAAGTAGATAAATATTTCTTCATATGAAACTACTAAATGTATCAATAATTGGCAAAGTAGTATTACATTATCTACCTAATGTAGATAATGGATGATAAACTATTCCTAATTGTACATTAGATTACACATGACAATCAGAAAACAAAGTATTTTGTTTAAAGAAGCTAAAATGCA